>NW_027509798.1:0-75000 GCF_048541705.1 Temnothorax americanus | reverse complement strand
GCACGCACGCACGCACGCACGCACGCACGCACGCACACACACACACACACACACACACACACACACACACACACACACACACACTGTTATGCCATAACTTTTCTTTTTCTTTTCTTTATTGTATTTTATGGAATATTGTATTGTTTAATAAAGGACACGAATATCTTCGTGGTCGATTACATAAATCTGTTTTTTTTTTTCATTTTTACAGATACATTTTTTAGTTTTTAACATCTCAGTTATGTAATTTTACTTTTTTAAAAGTCTATTATACTATTGCATGAAAAAATGTTTTATACTAATTATTGAATTATTTCTTATTAATAGAAAACTCTTACAATAAACACGGAAACATGCATGTACGGAACATTGATGTGACGAAGTTACCAAAATTGGTTTTACGTAAAATTAATCGACAGCTGGAGACAAATGGACGGCAAGCATTATAAAAGCTGAAGACTTGAAACTCAAATACGAGGTAATTTTATCACCATTTAGTAGTACACAGTACTGCTGTAAATTGTAAAATTAAAGTTGTTTCTTTTTGCACAGAGACATATAAGCAATATTAAAAATTTTATTTCCATTTTCTCTTCACAGATGAAGCGATATATGAGGTGCCAGGTGACGATTATAGATATTAGTATTCGGATGACAGTAATGCCTATGAAGAACTTCCATTCCGCATTGTAAATTGGGGTCTTCAAAACAGTCAGAATGTATCAACAGAGAAGTCTACCGAAGATATCTGCACGCTGTGTACTACAAATGCGCGAACACATATTTTTGTACCCTGTGGTCATCTTGCCTGTTGCATTGAATGTATCGAACGTTTGGAACATAAGTGATGTCCGATATGCAACACTACTTATGAAACTTGTCTTATAGTTAGAAAACCGTAAGAAGCTGTCTGCTTCTGAAATGTCTTAGCGTACACAAATTTCAGATATTTTAAATATAATGAAATTACGTAGCACGCATTATTAAGTTTTTCTTAAATCACTTTTTTCATTATTACTAGTACATAGCTCTTGTAAAGAAGAAGTCGAATATCCGAAAACGTCAAGTATTTTTCAATCTCAGAAATTCAGTCTGTATTTATAATTAAATTTAGTCTTTGTACATATAAATAAAAACTAATTTCCTAAATATTAGTGGAATTACTTTTTGAAAAAGGCCAAGGTTTTTATATTTTTGATTCAATATATATTAAAGTGTAGAATCAGTTTATACAATAGAAGATATAAGTTTCCAAATTTTTTATACGTATCTTTAATTTTTTGAGACATGCAGATAGGAAACTTGTAAAATACATGGCCCTTCTTTTTCTGCAATAACTTGAAAAAAATTATACTCTTAAATAGTGCGAATCAGGTCAAACACAAAAGCTTACTTATGCCATAACTTTTCTTTTTCTTCTCTTTAATATATTTTGTAGAATATTAAAATTGTTTAATAAAGAACACACGCAAATACCTTTGTGTGGTCGACTATAAAATTTTATTTTTTTATTTTTATAGATATTTCCATTTTTTAATTTTTTTACAACTTAATTTTCAAATTTCATTTTTCTTTCAAGTTTATTATGCTATTGCATTAGACAAAATTATGTATACTAATTGTTGCATTATTTCTTACTTATAGAAAACTCTTACAATGAACACGGAAACATACCTGAGCGGAGTATTGATATGACGAAGTTTCCAAAATTGGTTTTACCTAGAATTATTATTATTAGCTTTATTATAAGCACAAATATGTACTATGGCGGTGTCCACATGAGTTTAAACTAATTTTTTTTATATGTAATTGTCCTTATCAAATAGTCTACAAAGAGACGAGAACTAACGACGTTATAAATGTAAATTCGTTGTCAGTGCGACAGAAATGCAGATCTTTTGCTTAAAATTATTATTATTTTTCTGTAAGTTGGTTTAGAGCGAAAGAGATTTTTTTCATTTTTTTCTATTTTATTTTTATAACAATTAAGTACCTTTCAAAATGTAAATAAAAGTTCTAGTTCCTAAAGTTGTTTATGCGTAATATATGCCGCTCATTGTAATTAAATACATAGATTTTACCTTTTGTGCAAGGGATACATGACCAAAGATAATTTGATAGTCTTTCTAGGTATAGATACATAAGTATATGTATAAATGTATAATGCGCTGCCATGTGGTATTATTTTTCTAACGTTTCGCCGAATACATTATACAACACGATAAGTACATTTTATAAAAATGTTCAATAAAGATATAAATTGTAAAGAAACAAAGAAAAACGTGTTTTAATAAGAAATCATTACCATGATTTTACAATTATAATAGACTACGTTTATACAGCGATTTACAATCCAGTTTAGTATCTATCGTATATCATCCGATCGATAAAATTTTTTGATTACAATGATTATTTGAATAACAGTCCATTTTGATATTCTAAACATTTGAATCAATCTCTTTTAATGTATATACATTAGAAATTGTGTAGTTTAACTATCAAGAAACAGAGGTTCATATATAAATGATTATTATGATTAAAAGAATACAATTTTGTGTAAATAAACTTTTAATTTATTTACGTCATTTATTGTATATATATATATATATATATATATATATATATATATTTAATACATAATGTTGCTCTTTGTAGATTCTTGTTTTGACTGCTTGTGATGGACAATAAATGGCATTGTACAAACACGCTTTGAGAGTAAAGCCTCAATTTCCCAAAAAGTTAGGAAGATAAAAGATGATCGTTGATGTTTTCATAACATTTCACAGGATTCTAATAGTGGAGAAAATTATAATCAACTTTCGCTTAAAAGAATCTCGTGTTTTGTTAATGAACTCTTTTTTAGTGCTTGATAACAGGCCTGCTGTGCAAATTGCTATAGATGCGTATGATATGCGGCTCTCAGTTCTCTTATACCTAAATAGGCGTTTGAAAATGTTAATAAATAGTATTATATATTATAAATTCGTATACAGAAAAACTCTTTAGTAGAAATGTCAAATCTCATGAGTATACGTATTGCAGTATATACGTACGAATAGTTTATTAATTAGCAACTTACCTGAAGGACACGGAAACAGCAATTTGCATTGTAAGTAAACTTCTTCCATCTCAGCACTGATGAAGATGCTGCACAAAACACCGTGATATGCTATCTATAACATAAATATAGAATATAGTTCATCATTGAAAATAAGGAATCTAATACCTCGTCGAATATTGCTAGGAATGTTATTGAACTGCATTCTTGTATTTTTACGAAATATAAAAATGCACAATACTTACTGACATTGCATTCGACATAAAGCTCAAAGACGCATGTTTCTGAAATAAAAATAAATTATTACGCTGACACATTACAAGAGGTTAGTAAATCTGTCAAAACCGTGGTATGCAAAGCAAACTTATACGGAACGATATAATATAATTATTAATAATTACATTATATAATTCTCCAGTTTTGCCTTACACTTCATTCCCAGTGAACACATTTTATAACGGCAATATGACATAAAAGTTACATGTAATGTCACAATGTTATTCTTGTGATATATAAGGGCTACATAATATGAAAGTAACTTGCAATTTAACATTTTTTATATGCAGGTAACATAACTGTTATACATCTTTTTTGCGTTACAGTTATGTAACAAAAATTGTGTAATTGTTACGTAACACGCTTGTATCAATGTTAGTATAACTACTAATATTCTGGTAATATTAATGGAGTGTAACGGAATAACATACAATATAAGATACTGTTTATTTGCTTACTGCTCACGTTTTTCTATGTGCCCGGGCTCTTAAAACCCTGCATTCTTTTATTTTGCTAGAGCTAATAATGGTCTGCGCTTTTCATCATAAATTTTCAATTGTTTCTAATTATATATTTTTTGTTTGAAATAGGTTTAATATTGTGCAGAGGCCTGCTTTTTAGTTCGCCTTAAGGCAAAAATTATAATTTACAAAATACATAATTTGTAATTTAATATATAATTTATATTATAAATTATATTATAATTTAATTTATAATTTATATTTTAATAATTTACTTAGTTATGTTCAATTCCAACTATAGAGTAATTGAGAAACTAAGTGTGTAAGCATTATTACGCAGTTTCGTAGTTAATTAAAATATTATTGACGTCGTAGCGCTAAATACGCAAAATTGTTAATCTTAATAAAATTAAACATTTTCTAATTAATCATTCGGAATTTAGTCTAGAAACATGATAAAATTAATAGTAAGTCGATAACAGCAATAATAAACAATTTGCGCATTTTCAGAATAAAACATAGAAACTGCATAATAATAAAGTGATTTGAATGACCCGCGCTCGTAGCGCATCACAAAACTTCTTAGCGCGTGGTGATATTACTATCCGCGCGCCGCGCAATCGGCGCAATCGCGAAAGTTAAGGTTGGCGAGATTTTGGAGGGAAACGAGGTCTTTCCTTTCTCAACCTTTGCCGGGTTAACATCGTGTCACCCGTGTACGAATCGTTCAACAGTGTTCAACATCCGACGAGAAGGAAAAGTATCTCACCCCACCCGGGAGTGTGTGCGCCTGGCCGCAAAAGGATCGCAGGTTACGTGCGTTAAGTGCGTGTGCCGTTCGCGGAACCGTTGCTCGCATCGCCGCGACTCTTCGCTTGCCGTCGTCGTCCGTCGTCGTCGTCGTCGCCTGCGGACGTTTTCCGCGTGGTTCGACAGCGAAGGGCCGCTACTCGCTGACGTGATCGTGGCTCGACACATGGTACGTTGACTACCCGGCGACGAGGAGCCGAGCCGAGCCGAGAGTGGAGAGCGGGAAGAAAGACGAGAGCCGAAAAAAGAGTACCGCGCGCGCGGCCCAGCCTCCTCGCGAGTGCGTGCGTGCGTGAGTCGCGCGCGTGTGTCTCTACTATTTCTACGGGGCGCGTACGTTATCCGTGGGCTTGTAAGCTCGTAAAAATTTGTCGTCGACAACAACGTGTATTGCAGCGGAAGTACAATAAAGCTGAGGAAGAAGAAGGAAATTACACTGTGACCGGAACTACGAATAATGTTAATAATATTGAATTATAGCCACTTACTACTTGGCTGTATTATACGGTCGCCACTGTATTTTAAGGCTCAAATACAGAAACCTTGCGTTGTTGCTATGTCCCTTTTGTCCTTCCAGCTCGATAGCCGCCGTCTTCTGCGCCGCGGACGTGTTCAAGGCCGTCAGCCACGCCCTGTTTATGCGTTGCGCAATATACGGATTTTCGGGTAGGAACACTCGTTGGTATCGAGATATAATCACTCTCGTATTATTATAAACAAATAATAATTTATTATTCCTTCACTTCTACAAACTTCTCCCTGAACCGGGCTTGATTGTCCGTTCGCGAGTGTATTCTTATAAACGTCGACTTACACGAATGGATCGTTATCCCGTATCGCGTATCGAGTCGTTACTAATCACGCTATTCTCACAAACACACTAATTACGCTAGCGGTCAACGGGATAAGCTACGCCGGCTTCGAATTGTTGCGCAATCACCGTAACGTGTTACCGCTTCGAAGTTCCACGACGAACTGTCCAGGAGGAACGGGTTGAGTCTCCCCACTTTGAGGCAATGCATGCGCCGGAATGCCTATTAAGGCGCGAAGTCCTCCTATTGGTTAGTCGTACCTACGGGTGTAACGCGGTACGACTCCTTCGACACTTTGAGTGTAACCGGCGCGTAGAGTCGGTTTTCCTGTCCTCGACATCTACACCCTCGGGAGGAACTCTCCTCTTAAAGTGCAACGTCGCGAATGGCTATCGCCGTAACGTGGACCGATTCGCGTCGCTGCACCGCGACGATTCGCACGAGCGAATCAAAAGTCACTCAAACGGTATCGAGTGACTCGGAAAAAGTCACATGAACGAATCCTATGGAATCCAGGTAAGTACTAACGGTCGTTAGATCCGTCATTAATTATATATTTTTTTTTACAGGTACCCAGGTTCATCGAAGGAATCGTTCTAACGAAATGCATCGACGATGCTCAAGGTTGCACCTTTCGGTGTAAATACGGTAAGTATATAAAGTAAATATCGCGTCGACTTAATTCTATCGTGCGCATACATAAGAATAATGGTAATCAAACTTAAAATCGACAGGGAATATCAAATTAATAATGAAATTATGCAAATAAAGTTAATTCGGCTCTAAGCCTGACAAAAGTGTAGAGAGAACACTAAAGTGTAGAAAAGTGTAAGTTAATACATACGAAAATAACATCAAGTGTAATGAGTGATAAATCTTAGCCTGGAATAACTCCATTTTGGCCGTTCTCTCTTTGGTTTACTGAAATTAATAAAGTTATGCTAAAATATAAAGGTTTTACCCTAAAATGTATAAAAGTGTATTAAAAGTGTACTAAAAGTGTAGAGCTCACGCTGGCTCGTTCCGCAGACCTATAATTAAGTCGTTTGTACGGAAAGTGTAGTAAAGTGTAAAAAGTGTAATAAAAGTGTAGGTGCTTCAATTCCCTTCGGGATCCTCCGGATTGTTTAAGATTACAATGTAAAGTGTAAAAAAGATAAATAGTATACATACTAAGTTCGGATCGGGGAAATTGAATATCGTAGGTAAAAATATTATTATGGAAACTATCGCGTATGTTGTAAACTTCATTGTGTACGTTTTATCTATTCTATGGCATGTAATATGGTTCCGTAATTGATTTTTGTGAATAAATCAGTAACAATATGCAAATCAAGGATATTGCAAAAACTACAAATATAAATGCTAAAACTATTGTGCGAAACTTGTCCGAGTCCATCTTGGATCGATAAACTTGGTAATCGGGTAATTGTGGAATGTTTTTAATTAAAAATTCTCTATTGTTTAATGTTATGTGTTTTTGTGTGTATTTAGTGTAAAATTTTAACGTGTACTTATATTGTACGGGGTGTAACGCATAGGCACTTTGCCTTGCCGCTATCCATCTATAACCTTTGACAGGGTGTCGCACTTTGTGTGCTTAAGCGCTCATAATTGCTTCGAAATAAAGAATATGTAATGTAATTGACTCGCAATCTATGCTCAAGAGTCCTTAAAGTAACATCAACTTAAAATCATTGAGAATACAAAAATAAAATATCATATATAGTTTTCTATCAAACGCGCATGCTACTGTAATTCAGTGTATGTTTGCGAACACTGCACGTCATTGGTGTCCGCCATCAGGTTCTCGTCCACGGGCTCGGTCTCCTGCTGCACCTGCTGCTCCTCGGTGGAGAAGATCTGCGACCCGGGCGATGTCGTCTCTCGTATGGGCGTTACGCCCCTGGTGAGTAATCTAGGTCCCTCCTCGTCTGCCAACTAATCGTACGTCGGCGGTACCGATTGGTCTACCAATATGTCGGTAGAACTATGCTGATTCGTGTCCGGCTGTTGTCCGGCTCGTTCGGGTTGCCCCTTCTGCACCGTCTGCTCCCTGTTAGCTCGTACGGGTTCCTGGGACATCTCGCTGGTCTCCACGGAAGATTCCCGACTCGCCTGGGAAACGGGCACTTTAGTGTACGGTCCCAACACAAGGCATCCGAAAGTCTATCGAGCCTGAAAGCGTAATCGCAATAAAACGAAGTGGCGACCGTAACAACATCAAAGTAAGTAATTTCATTGTAATTATCAGAAGCACAGACTTTTACATATTGACCAATCAATTTTCTTATGCTTACGCATTATGCGTTATGTAAAAGTCTGTGCTCTTCGCTTAACTGTTATAAAAAGGAAGATAACACAATTTATCTGTTTACTTTAACATATAAAATATATCACCAAGAATTAACGCACTTACACATAAATTGTGTTTTTTACTGTGTAATAATATCAGTAAATGCTTTCTATTATTGTCATAATAGTAGTATAACTAAAGGCAAATTACAGAGAAAAGTGTAAATATTTGAAACTATTATCATTTTTTATTTCTCTTAATCTTACAGATTTTCCAACTGTAATTGAACTTAATATCCTTAATATTATATACACTACCTGCACTACCTTTCTATCCATTATAAGTTTAAATTTATGATATCAAGTATTTTTTACTGTAAAAGTAATAATAAAAGTAGTAGTAAACGTAATAGTTTTACTAAGTATTTTTTACTGTTTTCAAAAATGTCAAAAGATATTTCCTCGTTATCTAAACGTAGAAAAAACCAATTGCTCAATGCACAAATCGCACGATACATGACAGATCACAATCAGCTATCTACTTCTCGGGTTACATCAGATACAACACCTTTATCTCATAATTGCCACATCGATCGTGTCAGTCCACTTAATTATTCAATTGCCAATGAGATACACAATAACGATCAGTTATCAGTTTCTTCCACGGATTTTGATACTCCTATAACTCAAAGCAGTGTCTGTATTCACACGGACGATGCTGATGATATTGAGACAAATCGTATAGCGGAAGCGGAAAGTCCCATACATTTCGAAGTTCACCAATATTCGTCAAGTGAGTCTAGTAGTGACTCTAGTAATGAGTCCTTCGTTGAAACTAATTATGACATTCCAAATAGTGTCAATATGAGTTTAGCGGACCAATTACGCTACTGGACTGTACTACAAAATAATGTGCCACACAGAAACGTAAATGCATTGTTGAAAATTCTTTCTTTGTATGGTCATTCTGATTTACCAATAGATGTTTGAACTCTTATGAAAACACCTCGAAATGTGTCGTACAAGATTCAGCCAATGAATGATGGCTATTACGTGCATTTCGGACTAACAGGTGGACTGAAACGTTCGATTGTAAAGTACTTTCAAGTTATTCCCTATAAAATAGAAATAAATATAAACTGTGACGGTTTACCTCTATTTGAAAGTTCGCGAGCTCAATTTTGGCCAATTTTAGTATCAATCGAAACTGATTTCTACACGGAGCCTATCGTTGCTGGCATATACTATGGTGACAAGAAACCTGCTGACGCTAATATTTATCTGAAAGAATTTATCACTGACATGATTGAAATTCTTGAAAACGGCCTTGATATTGATGGTCATAAGTGTTGTGTAATTATCAAGGCAATTGTTTGCGATGCACCTGCAAAGTCGTTTCTCACATATACGAAAGGTCACAATGGAAACTTTGGATGCTCTAAATATATTCAAGAAGGAGATGTAGTGGACCATCGCACTATTTTTCCTGAAATAGATAGCGAATTAAGAACCGATCATTCCTTTAAATATCAACAACAGCCTAAGCATCATGTGGGTTATTCAGATTTATTAAATTTAAATATAGGTATGGTTTCTCAAGTTGTTTTAGATTATATGCATCTTGTATGTTTGGGGGTTATCAAACGTCTTATTCAGTTCTGGGTTAAAGGCACTAAAAATGTTTGACTTACTAACGAACAGCTGCAGGCTGCATCAAGAATTATACAGTCAATGAAATGCTTCATAACTAAAGAATTTTGCAGAAAACCGAGAAGTCTTAACGATATCGATAGATGGAAGGCTACTGAGCTGCGTCAATTTCTTCTTTACACCGGCCCTGTGGTTTTAAAATCAATTTTGCGGAAAGATTTATATAATCATTTTCTTTCATTGAGCGTAGCAATCTGTATTTTATCTGATCCTAAACTGTGTTTGGTTATGAATGATTATACTCGATCTCTGTTGAGCTGGTTTGTTTCGCATTACGGAAAATTGTATGGTCCGAAATACATTACGTATAATGTACATAATCTCGTGCACCTTGCTTCTGATGTAACCCGATTTGGCTGCTTAGATAAATTCAGCGCATTTAAATTCGAAAACTGTTTGCAGGCAATAAAGAAACAGGTTAAGAATTCGCAAAGACCATTACATCAAATCGTGAATCGTATAACAGAAAAAAATGCTCTACCTATTCAAACTCAGTATCGCAAATCGTATCCAATCGTACATTATTCAAGGTCTGCAATGAAGATCAAACGTCTCGAGTTTGATGGATTTTCCATCTCAACAGAAGATTATGAGAATTGTTGCCAATTGAATAATGATTCGATTTTTATTGTAACAAAAATTTTCAGCGATAGTAACGTTCTTTACGTAAGAGGTAATAAGTATAGCAACACAAGATCATTTTTTTAGCGCCGTGCGGTTCTCAGAAATTTGGCATCTCTCTGATTAATGAAGGATTTATATCTGAACGGATTACATTGTTAGCATCGCAAATACAGAGAAAGTGCTTGAAATTACAAAATCCTGAAGATACCACCTCGAGTGTAGTGTTCCCTTTACTGCAATATAATTATTGACATTTAGAATTCAATCCAATAAAAATAAAGATCATTCCTCGTATTTTTCAATTCTCTTCCTGCAATCTCATTCCCTCTTATTCCATTTTGAAATTACCTCGTTTTCACTTACGGTTGGTGGTAGACATGGCGTATGCAGTCGTAATATTCAAAGGAGACAACGAAGTTTCCGAGGTACCATCTAATTGGCTTGAAACAAATGTCGAAGAATCGTTATGTTGGTGGCCGGTACATTGCAAAAACGCCCGTGCGCTAATAGCAAAAAGATCTGAACCAAATAAAAAGTCGTGGGATAAGTTGCTTGTAACCATCGAAAAATATTGCAGTAGGTATACTTTTGTATCATAAAATAAAGGAACATCTGCGATATTTTTATTTATAATAAATACTTTTTGCAGCGTCTTATGAAAAGGCTCGAAAGGTCGCGGAAAATGCAAATTATGCAACTACTGATGATGACCAACTCGGGAAAAGACGCAGACAATTGATGCCCATACAAAATTCGAGCTCCTCATCCGAAGATCCCGAAAATAAAAATCAATCTAAAACTTTCAAGCGGATAAAGCCACGAAACCCGCGTAAGTTCTAGCCATCGTATATTCTGATTCAACAAATTTTTTGAAGATTGTTATATGTCTCGTCGTCTATTCTTTAAAAGTCACAAGGGAAGTCTATATAGCGTATTTTCTCCTGTTTGAATCCATTTCGCAATTTGAACTTTTTACAATTTGATTGAACTTGAAATCTCTATGAATTTCAAATCCTTACGTATTATCTCTTGCGCATTCCATCGTGAGCTATTTAAAACGAGGCTGTTTGTAAATTACGCACGCACGCACGCACGCACGCACGCACGCACGCACGCACGCACGCACGCACGCACGCACGCACGCACGCACGGACGCACGCACGCACGCACGCACGCACGCACGCACGCACGCACGCACGCACGCACGCACGCACGCACGCACGCACGCACGCACGCACGCACGCACGCACGCACGCACGCACGCACGCACGCACGCACGCACGCACGCACGCACGCACGCACGCACGCACGCACGCACGCACGCACGCACGCACGCACGCACGCACGCACGCACGCACGCACGCACGCACGCACGCACGCACGCACGCACGCACGCACGCACGCACGCACGCACGCACGCACGCACGCACGCACGCACGCACGCACGCACGCACGCACGCACGCACGCACGCACGCACGCACGCACGCACGCACGCACGCACGCACGCACGCACGCACGCACGCACGCACGCACGCACGCACGCA
The DNA here is from genome assembly GCF_048541705.1 of Temnothorax americanus. Classification (NCBI taxonomy): domain Eukaryota; kingdom Metazoa; phylum Arthropoda; class Insecta; order Hymenoptera; family Formicidae; genus Temnothorax; species Temnothorax americanus. Next base: position 63,409 of record NW_027509798.1, on the reverse strand, counting down.
CGCACGCACGCACGCACGCACGCACGCACGCACGCACGCACGCACGCACGCACGCACGCACGCACGCACGCACGCACGCACGCACGCACGCACGCACGCACGCACGCACGCACGCACGCACGCACGCACGCACGCACGCACGCACGCACGCACGCACGCACGCACGCACGCACGCACGCACGCACGCACGCACGCACGCACGCACGCACGCACGCACGCACGCACGCACGCACGCACGCACGCACGCACGCACGCACGCACGCACGCACGCACGCACGCACGCACGCACGCACGCACGCACGCACGCACGCACGCACGCACGCACGCACGCACGCACGCACGCACGCACGCACGCACGCACGCACGCACGCACGCACGCACGCACGCACGCACGCACGCACGCACGCACGCACGCACGCACGCACGCACGCACGCACGCACGCACGCACGCACGCACGCACGCACGCACGCACGCACGCACGCACGCACGCACGCACGCACGCACGCACGCACGCACGCACGCACGCACGCACGCACGCACGCACGCACGCACGCACGCACGCACGCACGCACGCACGCACGCACGCACGCACGCACGCACGCACGCACGCACGCACGCACGCACGCACGCACGCACGCACGCACGCACGCACGCACGCACGCACGCACGCACGCACGCACGCACGCACGCACGCACGCACGCACGCACGCACGCACGCACGCACGCACGCACGCACGCACGCACGCACGCACGCACGCACGCACGCACGCACGCACGCACGCACGCACGCACGCACGCACGCACGCACGCACGCACGCACGCACGCACGCACGCACGCACGCACGCACGCACGCACGCACGCACGCACGCACGCACGCACGCACGCACGCACGCACGGACGCACGCACGCACGCACGCACGCACGCACGCACGCACGCACGCACGCACGCACGCGCGCACGCACGGACGCACGCACGCACGCACGCACGCACGCACGCACGCGCGCGCACACGCACGCACGCACGCACGCACGCGCGCACGCACGCGCGCACGCACGCACGCACGCACGCACGCACGCACGCACGCACGCGCGCACGCACGCACGCACGCACGCACGCACGCACGCACGCACGCACGCACGCACGCACGTGACAATGAAACACCATCAAAAATTAAATCTGGATTTGCAGGTCGAAACATATTATCAGATCTGCCACCGACTCCAAACAGCTCTGTTGAGACATCAGAATCTGTAAGAGTTGAATACTCGCACGATGTCGTAAAGGCAACAAAATCAAAACAGGTCACAAAGTCGCACGACATCACAAGGGTAGTGCGACCCAAAGAGACAGAAGCATGTGAAATGGATAACACTGTTTTAAACTGTGAGAACAACGGTACTTCAGTTTCTAGTCGTAAGTAGTTGCAATGTTAATTATAAATATTGTCCATTTAAATTCAAATTTTTATTAACTTTTTCCAAAAAATAAAAATAATTAATAGAATCGAGTCAGATGAAAAGCATAAAAATCATATAAAATGTATGCATTGTACAAAAAATATTATTTTTACGAATCACAAAATAATTTTTATTTAAAAAATATAATGTTATACACTAATAAAATTGTATTGAATTATATATATTGTTGATATTAAGTTATCAAAAATTGAGTGATGATGTCTTGTGCTGTGCTATACAAGACCATTGTGACATAGACAAGGAAGCGGAAAACGTGAATGACCCAAACTTGAGGATTCTGACTCAGGTTGCGACGCCAATAACCGGCAAGAAAAAACATTTTTCTGAAGTTGGCAACACTTGCCAAAAAGGCCCTTGATGGTATAGAAGCGACGGACCTCAGTTCAGAAGGTGAAACTTATTGGACTTATTGGACATTTACAAAAGGAACATTTAAATATTTGCGAGATATTCTCTATCATTTATTCTGATGTAGAATATTCAAAAATAATTATTTTGATGCTTGCGTCGATTCAAATACAACTACAAGAGCTTCATCAGAAAGTCGACCGTGGAAGACCTATGCTTTCAGGAAATATTAACCTCGTAACGCCTCTTCTGCCATTAAAGTCAATCGCGGAGATTGAAGCCTTCAAGAAAAAAATCCATGAAAATCCAGATGTGAAAGAACAATTCGTAAGTAAATTTTTTAAATACTTTCCACGAAGAAAAATCAATTTTTGTTGAAACTGTTGCAAGTATAGTAATAATCTTTCTATTGCAGAATACGTTTGTACGGAAAATCGGAGGTCACACAGCGCGTGAGGACATCCAAAGAAGTTGCACAAAGGTCTTCAAATTCCTGCGCAGAGTTGTGTTCATGGAAAGGACGGAAGGAAAACTTTTGCATTGAAGGTCTATGTATTATTAAAATAATGCAAAGTGAGTGATAATCTTGAGGTTTTAGCACTAGAAAATGTCATTTTAACATTGTTTGATAAATAGGGTTTCTCTTTTTCTATTGTTCAGTTTTTGGCAGAAATGTTGACAATAATGCTCTTGCTGCAAACAAACAGTTCAATAATTTACATAATAATTATAAGAATAGGTACATTTTCTTAGTCAGCGTTGCCAATATCGATTCGAAAAAGTAACTCTTTTATACAATTATTTTGATAATTTTTTGCATTGCTATTTGAAAAGGTTTAAAGATTTTTCATTCCGTAATAATATTGTGGAAAATTTTAATTTTTGCAATATGAAAAAAATGTCACATTATTGTCAAAATTCTTGAAGTTTTTGTTACAGAAATTTTATAAATATATTTTTACAAAAGTTATATATTTTTTTAGTTTAATTTTTAACATTTTTTACTAACATAAGAACTGTGTGTAGTATTGAGGTTGTTGCAAACATGGCTGGTTTTTGTAAAAAAAAAAAAAAAAAAAAAAAAAAAAAATTGCTATAATCGTTTTATTATCTCAATGTAAACAGAATCGAATGCAAAATAATTGATTATTTTACCTCTAGATGTTTATCATAATAATCCCAATATTAGAAGTTAGTCCCGTCAACTCTAATGGATCTAAATTTATTGTGATGTATTATCGAGTTTTTAGATGTTTCATACATTTTTACATCATTTATTATAGTAATTTTGTTCACAGATGCTATTTTGAATACATATCCGTCAACAAAGGAAATTGAATTTGAAGAGGTTGTCGCAGAATGGTTCCGGTTTGCTAAACAACGACGAACTCAAACAGCAGAAAAAGAAAAAAAATTAGAAAGAAGAAAGTAAAGACAACAAAGCGTCTGAACGTACTCTTTTAAGGTTGCTCGGGGGGGTATTAATCGTTCCCCGGATTTGCGATTGGCCTGTATTAGGGTGGTTCGAAGGACCAAAGGGGCAATCCCCTCGCGAATGCAAGCGAAATATAATGCGAGAAAGACGGGATAAATTAAGCGAAGCGACTCACCGTATCGCAGCCCGGCGCCCTCCTGGGTAGTCTCTCGGCCGTTCTCGTCTGTCCTCTCTGGTGGCGAATCCTCCCTTTTGATAGCGAGCGGGAGGCGTGCAGGCAAACAAGGTAGCGGGCAAGCAAGCAAGCGAGCAGCAAGCAACACCAAAACGGGCAAGCAGGCACACGCCGTTATAACGAATTCTTCGAGCACTCGACTGTGGCTCATGCTCCGTCTCAACGTGTCGGCGATTCTTACGGGAGTGCCGCTCCGGAACTCTCTCGGCTCGCGCTCCTGGAAGTACGGCGCGAACGAATACTATTGTCCCAATAATTAGGCTTGCCGCCCGTGGGCGGGCAGCACGAGTCGGGTGAATCGCGCGAGTATTGACACCTGTCGCGGCCGCCAACGTTTCGCGCGAGTCTCAAACCTACGATAACTTTACGATAATGAGCTTACAGACTAATATACAACGAGTATCAACGCAATTCAAACATATCAAACATTACACAGATGCGACTAAAACTACTATCTTAGAATTATATACACTATCTACATGTGAGCGCCAACCAAAGGTTACAGAGTCTTATTTTTAGATACTTTTATTTCTATAATTGTCATATAACGTACCGTGGAAAAATGTCTGTTTTTTTGTCAAGAAATTTTTTTATATTTTTTTTATAAACATTATTGGTATCTAAACAATTGAAGAAACTTACGAATTTGGTCGTATAATGTACCGTGGAAAAATGCTTTTGTGTTCTTTGTCAAAAAATTCTTTTTATTTCTTTGTTATTCATAAACATAATTATTACTATCTAAACGATTAAAGAAACTTACAACGAAATTTAAAAACAGTTTGTACCAGAATTGCTGTGCTGTTATATAGTTTCTGTCTGCCTTCTGGCACGCGCAATATAACTGATTGAATCGAAGGTCCTCTTGTGCCTTATAGGCGACCTTCGCACCAAAACACTTACTAACCTTAACGAGTGATGCAATTGCGTAACATTTAAGTATAAATAATTAATAATAAATGCGTTTAGTAAGGGAGAGTGGGCTCCCTTGAGCCACGGGATCCAATGTGACACTGCGAGTTTTCTGTATTAACGTTCTGCAAAATAGTGACGGTGGGTATAAAAACTTTCGTTTTCAAAACATATAACTTCCATCAAAAAATTATGCCGAAATAAGCATATATACCTTAGTTAAAGGCAGATATGTAATTGGACCCTTGCAAAGTAAATTTTTACTTGTCATAACTTTTTGATATGTATGGATTTTTAAGGATTCTATACAGTTAAAAAAAAATTCATAAGACGTTTGTCGGGATCTAGCCACGCATTCCTTTCATTGGGCTTCGGGCGGGGTTTCGTTAAAGTCGAGGTTGTGCAATATGTGCCGGTACAGTTTCCCGTCCCTCACCTCGTAATCGGGGTGTTCCCGGGGGGTGTTTTGCACCGCTCGTAGCGTCCGGCGGTACCACGAGCAGCAGGACGGGGTCGTGACGGCGGCGGCGGTATTTTGACGCGACAGGGCGTCCGCGACCCGGTTGAGGGCTCCCTTGCGGTACTTGATGTCCATATCGTATTGTTGGAGCTCGAATGCCCAGCGTCCCAACCTGCCGGTGGGTGCATCTAATTTTTGCAGCCAGCGGAGAGATTGGTGGTCGGTAATTACTGTGAATGAGTATCCTTCTAGATACTCGCGCATTCGCCGGATTCCCCAGATTACGGCAAGGCATTCGAGCTCGGTCGCGCTGTAATTCCGTTCGGCCTGATTCAGTGTGCGGCTGGCGTAGGCGATAACTCTCTCCCCCTCTGGAAAGTTTTGCGTGAGCACGGCCCCGAGGCCGGTCGTGCTTGCGTCGGTTTGTAGGATAAAGCGGCGCGTGAAATCTGGGCACGTGAGGACCGGCGCGGAGGTCAAGGTATTTTTTAATTTCTCGAACGCGGTATCCTCTGCCTCCCCCCAGCTCCAGCGGGCGTGCTTTTGCGTCAGGGCGGTGAGCGGCGCGGCGATGGTCGCGAAGTCTTGGATGAATCGTCGGTACCACGATGCTACTCCCAGGAATTGCCGGATTTGTTTTACGGTTTTCGGCCGCGGCCACTGGGCGACTGCCCGCACTTTCTCCGAGTCGGTACGGATCCTTTCGCGATCGACTATATGGCCGAGGTATTGTAGGCGGTCGACGCAAAATCTGCATTTGTCCGGGTTGAGTCGTAAGCTTGCTGTGCGGAGGCGCCGGAATACTTCGCGTAAAATCCGGAGGTGTTCGTCGAATGTTTCCGTGATAATGATAATATTGTCGAGGTATACGAAGACGTGCGGTTTGAGTTCCGGCCCGAGCACGGTATCTAGCAGCCGCTGGAATGTCGCAGGAGCGGAGTGTAGGTCGAACGGCATTACTTTAAAGTGGTAGAGCCCCTTCCCCGGTACGGTGAACGCAGTGATCGGTCGGCTTGATGGGGTGAGCGGCACCTGCCAGTACCCGCTCTTGAGGTCGAGCGTAGTCAGGTATTTTGCCCCGCGTAATTTGTCGAGCGTCGCGGTGATTTGAGGGAGGGGGTAGGCGTCGATCTCGGTCGCGTCGTTAACCCGTCTAAAATCGATGCAGAATCGGTGGCTCCCGTCTTTTTTTCGTACACGACCACCGGGGAGCTCCACGCGCTATTTGATCGCTCTATTACCCCTTCCCGTTCCATTTTTTGACCTCGGTGTTAATGATGGCCTGCATGGCTGGATTGCGCGGTCGGTACCGTTGTTTAATCGGCTCGACGTTTTCTTTGACTCGGATGTGGTGGGCAGTTTTGTCAGTCGGCCCGCTTACTTGGTCGAAGAGCGGGAGTTCTTCCGCGAGGAACTCCCGGATTTCCTTAATTTCGGCTGGGGTGTGTGGCGCGATGCCCTCGGTCATTGCGATGGCGGGGGTCTGATCGCGGTCCCGAAGATAGCGCGTCCTAACTTCGCCCAGAAATCGACCCCGAGTAGTACCGCGTTTCTCAGGTTTGGCATAATTGTAAACGAATGCCAGATCGTTGTGCCGGTGGTCTGAATCGGTAGCCGGACGCGGCCCGGTAACGTGATATGCTGCCCGTTGGCGAGCTGGACTTGCCCTTCCTCCGGGGTCACGGGAAAGCCGAGGCTCTGCGCGAGTTGGGCGGTGTGCTCGTTGACGAAGGAGATGTCTGATCCGGTGTCGAGCAGGGCGTCCAGCGGACGGTCTCGGATGCGCGTCTTCAGGTGCGGCTGTAACCGGACGGTACTATTGGAGGCACGAATCAACGCTACGTGTTCCTTGAAATCAACGGTCGCCACTCGGTTTGACCTTTGAACCACCGAGAAGGTAAGTAACGAACGATATCTCGAACAATCAATCAGACGAATTCTCTTCTTTTTTCAGGTTCCTGCCACCGCCGGATCATCGCCGTCATCGATCAGGATCGTCGCTGCCACCGGAATCCAGGATCAACGAGGGACTTCGAGTGATCGACGACAATGGATCAGGCCGTCAGAGTGTAAGTCCAATTTAATAAATTCTCGATATGTTTTATGAAAATATTGTTTAATGTATTCAATATTATTGATTTTCAGTGTTGGTTGTTCACAGAAGTTGAAGTCACAAAAAATGTCGGACGCTCGTATACGTAGGCACACACGCCCCGTTTATCTACGACGCACGAAGTTATTTCGGTCTAAAAAGGCCGTTCGTCAGTGTAAAGACGACAATTAACGCGTTCCGCGGGCGTTCCCGGTTGTTACGAATGTTGGCGAGCCGTAATTCTCGAACTCGTATGACGATCGCGGTGACTTAGCGCGACGACACGGAGCGAATCTTATTACGTGTTATACGCGCGAACATCCCCGAGAGACTGCTTCGAGTTGCTCGTCTCGCTCGAGCTCTCCACTATCGGTACCGTATACCCCCACTCGGGCGTATCTCCCGCTTTCTCTCGCCGTTGTCTATGCGTCGGCCGCCGGTAATTTTCCACGCGGGTGTTTACGCCGATCGTGCCGATCCCCGTGGAAATTTCCATGCTTATTGCATTCGCGCGGTCGCTCCATCCTGGCAACAGGGTAGTCGTTTTCCAAAATTTTTCCTCTCGCTCGGCCGTCGACGCCGACCCGTGCGCCATGTCTATTACTCCCTCTAGTATCCCCATCCAGGACGACTTCCCTGAAGAAGACGCCCGGGTGCAGAGCACCATGCTCGCCGACGACGCCGACCCCCCCGGGGCTTATTCCGGACCTGGTATCACGCCTCCCGCGGTTTCTCCCCGCAGCCGATGTCCAGGTCGCGAGATGGCGGACGGTTTTCTAACTTTGTCCCCGATCGTCGGATTTCGCCGGCGATCGGATTCGGACGCTCGTGCGGACGTCCTCGACAATCGTGGACGTCCTTTTCTCGCAGATGACGCACCTGGTGCGAGTTCCCGGACGGTCCGCCATTTTGCTACCCGGCTGACAGATCTTGACGGGACCCGGTTTCGCGGGCTCGGCGAAGTGCCCCTAAACGTCGGGAGTGTCTACCTCCCGTACACGCCGCACCTCGTGCGCGTTCCCGGACGGTCCGCCATTTTGCTAACCGGTTGACGGATTTCGACGGGACTTGGTTCCGTGGCCTCTGCGACGCGCCCCTAGACATCGGGAGTGTCCGACTCCCGTGGATGACGCACCTAGTGCAAGTTCCCGGACGGTCCGCCATTTTGTTACCCGGCCGACCGATCTCGACGGGAGTTGGTTTCGTGGGCTCGGCGACGTGCCCTTAGACGTCGGGAGTGACCAATTCCCGCGGATGACGCACCTAGTGCGAGTTCCCGGACGGTCCGCCATTTTGTTACCCGGCCGACCGATTTCAACGGGACTTGGTTCCGTGGACTCTACGGCGTGCCCCTAGGCGTCGGGAGCACGTAACTCCCGTAGACGACGCACCTAGCGCGAGTTCCCAGACGGTCCGCCATTTTACCTCCGCGCGCCATTTCCGTCCTCTCGGCCCTCGGACCGCCGCCGCGCCTCCGCCCTCGCTGCTCCGCGGCCACGGTCTCTCGGCTCGCCGCGCATGGCTTCGAACCCTGAAACGCCATATCGGGCGACCGCCCATTTCCGAATTCTGCGTTTGAAACGCCCTATTGCTCCCGTCCAGTCCGGCCCCTTCGCCTCCTTCTTCGTGGTCCCTGTCGTTGATGTGTGCGGCTGCACGGCCGGGGCGTGAACTTTACGGGGAAGACCGGGGGGTGGCCGGAGTTTCCGCGGTCCCGGTGTTGTTTCCCGGAGGCGGGTGGCACTCCTTTGTCAGGACGCCGTCTTTGCCGCATTGCGAGCAGAATTTATGGGCGGGGAGCTGGCAGTCGAAGCGCGTGTGCCCGCGCTGTTTGCAGCGCCAGCAGCACTCGCTTCGGTTGTATACGGCGGCGGTAGTCGGTGGGTCGGCAACGGTGCTTTTCGCGGCACTGTTTCCTGCGATTTTGCTGCAATCGCTCGACTTCCCCTGCCCGCTGCTGCAGCTCCCGGGGACTGCGCACATCGATCCGCCAGATGCGGCATTGATAGTCGGGGTGCATGTTTTCGTAGAGCTGCTCGACTTGTTCTTCAGTCGAGTAGCCTCCCGCCCTACGCATAGGGGTCAGTATTTGCGTCGCGTATTTTACATACGGTTCCCCCTCCTTCTGTACGCGGTCACGGATTTCGTTTGCTAGCTGCAGTCGGTATCGTCGCGGCAGGAATGTATCTTTAAAATCGGTTATGAACTCCGCCCAGCGGGTCCAGTTGTCGCGGTTATTCCGGTACCACAGTAAGGCATCCCCCCGGAGTAATTCGGGCAGCCCGCGTAGCCAGTGCGCGTCGGAAAAGTCGTAGGCGGCCCGCAGTTCGTCGATTCGCTCCATAAATGCCCACGGGTCCTTCCCTTCAAAGTGCAACCCCCACTTTCGCATTTGGTTCATGATTTCGGTGGACGGGTTACTCGGGGGGTCGGTGTGTATCACTGTTAGCGGGGAGAGCGGAGGGTCTTGATTTAGGGTTATAGCCGGGGGCGGGAGGTGGAGGGTGTCCCGTGCTTCGAACATCTCGGGCTTTTCATCGATGAATTTACTCAATCGTTTCCGGAGGTCGTCGAGGCTGCCGTCGGTGTCGAGTCCGAGCATTTCCATTTCGTGCGCGAGATCGCTCTTACTAAGCCGGTAGTAAAACTCTTTCATCTTGCCGTTTTCCCGGGTCTGCTTCTTACGGTCGGGTCCCTGTTCGGGCGCCATAAAACAACCTGTCTTCGAAGCGCGGATCTAGCTCGCGGCGGGTCGGGGTTCGAAGGAGGTGCGGAGAAGCAGACGGGTGGCGAGGTTAGCGAAATGAAGTCGTGTCTCGATTAACTGACAATAGTAACGTTTATTATTTTACAATATACCCTCGCTACGTTTCGCGGTATGTGCGGGGCGGAGCCGGCGCTTTTCGTTCGTCGCGTGGGCCGGATCGCGTGGTGGTAGGTATCGGTCCGCGTGGTGCCGATTTCCCGGTCGGCGTGGCCCGGAGCGCGGAAATATGGCGCGAGGCGCAGCGGCGATATGAATCGCGAAGCGCGGGTAACGCGGTTGAAGCGGGTCGTCGGCCGAGACACACTCGGCGAAGACAGAGAATGCCGGAGGCGCTCTATCCTCTTGTCCGGACAGGCTTCGGGTGATTCGGATGACTGCGCAAAGCTGGTCATTTAGCCGAGACACACTCGGCGAAGACGGAGAATGCCAGAGGCGCTCCACCTTACGTTCGGACTGGCTTAATGCAGGAATCCAGGAAGCTTTGGCTAATCGAAAGGAGCTGGTCCTTTGCCGAGACACACTCGGCGAAGACAGAAAATGCCAGAGGCGCTCTACCTTTTGTTCGGACGGGCTTGGTGCAGGAATTCAGGATCGGTGTTGTCGGAAAGACGGGTGATCGGGAATCGCGCTCTGTGCCAGCGACGCCGGGCTTATATACGCGTCGCGGCGTGGTGGGGGTAGCGACGGCGATCGCGAGCGCCGGGACGGTGCGGCGGAACGATCGGTGGCTACGGCGTCCCGACGCGGCGATCGCGTTCGGCGGTGTTCGGCCACCTTCGGCACCGCTCGGCGCGGTGAGGCGGTTGCCGCGTTCAGCCCGTTCGCGGACTTCCTAATATTACTTATTAAAAATATGGGCACACTGTGCCCGGACTTCACCGGGTGGTCAACGGGGTGGCTTCGGCAAGGTGTTTGCGCCGGAACAATGCATGTTTGGGGGTGCATCGTTACACACATTATATAAATTATTTTGTTTAGTGTAATACATTTTATTAATAAACAGTAATTGTAAATCAATATACTTTTATTTAACTTTCGTAATGCGCTCATTGTCCCAATATAACTATAACATTACAGTCAATCTAATGTTATATTGCTGTAAATATAGAAGCAATGTCACAATTAAGTTAACTGTTATATTCAATTGCAATATCGCAGTTATACAGCAATTACCATAGTTGTTACATTACAGTCACAGTAACTGTTATGCAACAGTTAGATAACAGGTTACATAACATGTTATATTGCTGAGTCGGAAATTGTAACTTACACGTAAGTTACATGTAACGTTTTGGTTTATATAACCTGTTATAATTGGTTGCATTGCAGTTACATTTCTGCTATATTACTGTGTTCACGGGTTACCGTTTCTCAGATGTATCCAGTCATAACGTATGAATATTTAAGATACAATTGATCTAACTGTGCGCGATTAAACGGTGCGCGATTGTACGGCGCGCGATTATACGGTGCGCGATTGTACGGTGCGCAAAAACCGTGCCCAATCCAACACACACACACACATACGTTTATTTATTTAAATAAGTTAATAATATATGTTGTGTCCAAAAACAACGGTGTCCAATTGTACTGTGCGCCAATGAAATGTGTCCAAACAAACTGTGCGCGATTGTACGATGCGCGACTTTATGTGTCCAATAGTACTGTGTGCAATTGCAACGTGCGCAATTGTATTGTGCGCCAGTGAAGGCTTCTCCTCAAAAGTCGCCAAACCCAGCTCGTAATCGCCGTCGCTCAGATCCAAAGCGGGAAAGTGACTCGCCGTGAGAACGCTGCTGGTCCCGGTCAACGTGAGAGTCAGCGACATTGCGGGAGAACGTCGATTTTCTGCCGCTCCCCCAATCGATCTCGCGGAGAAATCGCAGGCACAGCTGACCGCAGATTCTCTGATCGAACGTTTGGAACGCGCGACAATTGTACGTCACGATCGCGCTCTCGCCGCCACCGTCGTCCAGATACCGCGCGAGATCCCTCGGCGGACGGAGATTTCCAAAGGCGTCGAAGTAGATCGCTGAGTTCCCTTTTTTCGCGTAAGCGATCCAATGCGTCCCCGGGCCCACCGCGTCGTCGAGGTTCACGATACCGCACTCCGCGCGTCGCACCCTTGTCGGCAGAGCGTCGCGCATAAACACCCCGCGGAAGAACGGCACGCGCAAGCGACGCGCCGCTCGATCGAGCTGCTCGTCAGTCGTGACGCCGTACGGAGGTAGACGCGCTAACCTCGCTTTCATACGCGAAATTTTTTTTTCGCCGACTCTCCTCGCGCCACCTCCGCGCTTCTTATACGGCGCGAGGTACAACCCGCAACTCTCCATCGCGCGATTGTGTCGCTGCAATTCGTCGAGTTGCTTCTGCGCCGCTTTGCTGGCGCTCACCGCTTTGGCCACGCCGGCCGCGCCACCGATCAAGGAACCGAGAGAGGAACCAACATCGGTAGATAGGGCAAGAAGCCGCCGCGTTTCGCCGTCGGAAGTATCCTCCGCTTCTTCTTCTCGCTCTTCCTTCCGGTCTTCGCTTTTCTCCTCAATCCCGTTCTTTTCCTCGTTTTTTTTTGCGTTCCATACCCATGCCCAGCTTCGTCTTCGCAATCATAGCCGCCCATACGGTCGCCGCGGCGAGTCTCTCGCCGGCCGTGGAATCCTTCGCGGTGACGCGCTCGCGCGCCCTCTCGGCGAGCCGTCGATCGGCGACGTGTCGCTCGGCGAGTTCGCCGCTTCGCGAATACGCGATGTCGTGCTCCCGACACGTCGCGTCCAACGGATTGCTCCCTTCTTCGCCGCGCGCTAGTCTTTTGCTAGACGCGTACCGGGCCCGCAAAACTGATAACCGGGTATGTGCAGCTCAAAGGGAAGAGCGTTTATCGTGCGATTGAACAGACCGGTGCCGCGCATTCGGTCGCGGTTGCGCGAGGAGGATTCGCTTCTTCTTAGTTTGATCGGGAAGTCGATGATGCACCGTTCACAGGGCGAAAGCGATTGCACTCGTGGCAGTCCTTCATGAGCGTCGGCGGACCGTCTATGTGCGTTCGCTGCCACGGACGATTGTAGTGTCGCATGCACGGGCGATATCTCTGCACCTCGGTATCCGCTTGTCTATGTTCCGGCAAACGGTCCCACAACAAGTGCACGTATCTTCCAAATTGACGCAACAGAAGAGCCTTCGGAACGTATTGCAACTCTTCCACCGTTAGATTGAGAATTTCGTAACCGTCCACCAGTATGGGAAACACACTACTGTAAGACATCTCGCCGATGCGCGCGAACAATTCGTTGATTTTAGAAAATAAATTTTTTTCTACGGATACGGCGACACGATCGCGCTACTTATACCCGCGCGCGAGGCGTTTGCGCACGCGCGACGAAACGAAACGACGTCCGCGGTTCCCTCTTCTTTTTTTTGGCGATCGAGAGACTCATAGCGAACGAACCGAGCGGAAAAACCTGAGAGAGAAAGAGAGAGAGGGCAAACATGCGATTCGTGCGACAGACGGCGACGATAGGAGTCTCGAATCTGGATCGCAAAACGTCCGTTGCATCATCTGCGGTCCCTCCAATTGCGGCAAGACGAACGTTCTGCTGAGTCTGCTGGAACAACCGCACGGTCTACGTTTCGAGAACGTATACGTGTACTCGAAATCTCTGCAACAACCGAAGTATCGATACCTCGAACGATTGTTCGAGCCTATGGACGAGATCAGCTATCGAGCGTTTTCCGACAATCGCGACGTCGTTCCGCCCGACGAGGCGCTTCCCGACTCGGTCTTCGTCTTCGACGACGTGGCCTGCGACAAGCAGAACAGAATGAGGGAGTATTTTTCCATGGGTCGACATTCGAACATCGATTGCTTCTATCTCTGTCAGACGTACGCCAAAATACCGAAGAATCTCGTGCGCGACAACGCAAATCTGTTGATCTTGTTCAGGCAGGACGGCACCAATCTGCGACACGTGTACAACAATCACGTGAACATCGATATGTCGTACGACGAGTTTTGCGCCTTCTGTCGCGAGTGTTGGCGACGCACCTACGGTTTCGCCGTGATAGACAAAGACAGCGCGTTGCGAGGCAGACGGTACAGACGGGGCTTCCACGACTTCGCCGTGCTGTAGAGCCAATCAGTGCGCTTCGTCGAACGACGCGGGTATGAGCGCGAACGCGGAGGAGAGGACCGCGCGAGAGATAGCCAAAACGCGCGCCTCGATTCACAGAAAGTACGCCGCTCTCAGGGCCGGAAAAATGGAGAACGAGATCGCTCTGGAAAAGAGGTACGAGCCTATCGTCGGACCTCTTGAAACGACTCGCCGACGACGTGGAACGCACGAGTAAAGGACCGGGCAAGATCGACGACGACGACGGCGGTGGCTTTGCGTTCGCGAGAAAAATGAAAGCGACGAAGAGAGCGAAGAAAGACAGCGAGAACGACGACGACGCTGTCGCCGATCTGAAGCGCGATTACGGGGAGGACGACGACGACGTTTTCGCCACGCCGATCAAGACAACGTCTACCGCAAAAAAAGAGAGCCGCGTGCGGCGCGGCTGATTTCGGCTTCCGCGACGACCATGACAAGCTCCACGCCGATCCGCGGCGATTCGGTCCAGTTTTTACCCAGAGAACGCGAGATCGTCTCGGAGACGACAACTCCGCCTCCCACGTTGGAGACGTCCGCCGGGAAATTTTTTAGTACGGCGGAAAATCGCGACGCTCTGGTTAGCCAACTAGGACCGTTAGGGTGTGAGTACCTAGGCGCTCTTCTGAGCGGCGACAAAAATAGGGAGATCGACCACGTCTACGGGGTGTATCTCGGCGAGAACGGCACGATGCTGGGTAACAAGCGATTCGAGGTGAACGCGGACGACTCCGTGGTCGTCGACGGTGTACGGTACAAGAGTACGCGCGGCCTGTACGAATTGATTTTCATGCAAATCTCTGACGATAGAACCTACATGAACATGGACAAATTAACGTACAGGACTATACTTTTTGCCACCAGCGCTCACAAACGCGGCAGCAGCGCCGACAAACCCGTCAAGAGCAACAGAGGAAAGAAGTACCTAAATATAATAGCGCCGCTCGTAAACCCGTTTCACAGAGTTGGGACTACGAAGGGTGCCGGGCTACCGTCGGCCATGCGACTGACCGACAACACTGTCGATTACATTCACTGGGACGATCCCAACGAGCTGGTTGATAAACTTCGACTGCTGGACGCCTCTCGTCGGGCCGGCAACGACGCTCACGACAACGAAATCCTGTCGATAATCGAGGAACTTCGCGAGGCCGGCTTCGTCATAAATTGATTGATCGCGTCGATGTCCGTGAACAAATTCGGCATGTCTTTGACGAATCGGGGCAGCGGCGACGGAGTCGACGGTGCGTCCGCGGTGAGATTGCGCTCCTCGATCGAGTCCCTGCGCAATTACGCGCGCAACAACGCGCTCTTCGTGAGCGAGGATTTTTACGACGCAAGGGAGCGCAAGATACGAAGAGTGGCCGCGCCGGAGATCGACACCGACACGACAAACAGGAGTTACGTCGAGGAGGCGATCGAACGGCTCAAGAAAGTCGTGACCGGTGAGATCGAGAAGAAAAACGCGACGCTGAGGAACGACGCGCTCTGTTTGGACGAGGAATCCTACGACGCGAGGGAGCGCAGGATACGGCGCTTAGCCGCGCCGGAGGTCGGCACCGACGCGACGAACAGGAGCTACGGAGAGGACGCAATTGAGCAGCTGAAAAGCGTTTTGATCGAAGAGATCAAGAATAACAAGGCGATCCGAGAATTGGGAAACGGAATCGCGGCGCTGGAAAGCGTCGCGCTCCGTTTGAACGCTCAGGATTCCTACGACGCCTTGGGACGCAAGATACGACGCGTAGCCGCGCCAGAGGTCGGCGCCGACGCGGCCAACAGGAGCTTCGTCGACGGAGCGATTGCGGAGCTTGGAAAGACTTTGAGTGACGCAATAATAGAATTTAAAAAAGAGTTCGTTACTGTGTGTGACAGATAAGCTCGTAGTTGAAATCATCGCGATCAAAACCGTTTTACAAATTATCAAACAAAAATGAGCGTGGAAAAACGCAGACTCGTGAAAGAACTGCACGCGCCGCCGCGAAAAAAATTTCCTCGCCGCCGCGTTGTGGTGCGCGGTTACGACGACCTGTAGCAGGCCGACGTGGTCGAGATGCGCCCTTATTCGCGTGCGAACGCGGGTCACAATTACATTCTGACGGTCATCGACGTGCTGAGCAAGTACGCCTGGGCGATTCCGCTCAAGAGCAAGGGCGGAAAGGAGGTCGCGACGGTTCTCCGAAAGATCTTTCGCGAGGACGCGCGACACCCCAGGAATCTGCAAACGGACAAAGGAAAGGAATTCTACAACGCCGACCTGCGCAAAATCCTCGACGAGCGCAAGGTGAATCACTACTCCACGTATTCGGTAATGAAAACGTTGGTGGTGGAGAGATACAATCGCACGTTGAAGAACGACATGTGGAAGCTCTTCACGCTCTATGGATCGTACAGATGGATAGACTCGCTGCCGCGCCTCTTGTCGAATTAAAATCGCCGTAGACACAGAACGATCAGAATGCGTCCGGCGGACGTGACGCCCACAGTCGCCAAAAAACTGCTGCGCACGGTGTGCGGTCGCGCAAAGATCGCCGCGCCGGCGAGATTTCGAGTCGACGATCCGGTGCGCGTGAGCAAATTCAAAACGATCTTCGAAAAAGGCTACACTCCCAATTGGAATAAAAGTTTACACATTCGTCGATTTGTTTCTTACGTGTTATTGATTTTTACGATAAAACAATTTTTAAAACGTACAGTATTGTTTCCCCTTTTTTTACAACGGTATTTTGTAATGTTTCCACGGAAGCGTCTCCTCGCCGTTCGACGTCACGTATCGCTTGTCGTCGTGCGGACTGAGGGCTAGTTCTTGCTCCGACGCGGTGTTAACCTCGTGCAGCGTCGAGCGTATGCACGATTGGCGCGTCTTCAGCTCGCGCGCGTTCCGCAGGCACGCCACGTAATCCTCAAACGTGATCCTCTTCGCGACTACGTTTCTCTTGACGCCCTTTATTTTCTTGGTGTCGTCGCGCCCGAGTACCCTGTAAGTGTACATCTTCGCTCTGAGGCCCACGAACTCCGTCATGATCGCGCTGTTGTTCTCGTCCTTCATCAAACCGGGCACCTTTTTGTTGACGCGCGGCATACCGTGCGGCAGCATGTAGTCGTAGTGAAACTCGTAAAGACGCGTCTTGGATATCTCGAGAATAGACATACCCACGTAGATAGGCTTGTTGAATTTTACCTCGAGCCTTCGCAGCTCGATCGCCACCAGATTCTCCGAGAAGACGCTTCTGCTGTGAAAGTTCGGCTTAGCGATCAACGCCTCCGCGCCGTATCTCCCGTCCCATCACGTCACGAGACCCACGTCCACGTGATCGCGCACATTTTCCATCGTCTTGCCGAAGACGGCGTTGTTTATCAGTTTGTACAAATTCCGTTCGAACTTGTTGCTCGCGCGCGTCCTAAGCGCGGTGTTCAGCTCGATGTAGACGCGAAGCCACGGCGACTGGGCAAATCGCAGCACGCGACGAACGCGCGTCAGACGCATACCTAGTCGCAGACATTGCTGCAGGTTTCGATAGTGCGTCACGTAGCGCGATTTGTCGTAGAGAGTGGCGAGCAGTTTCTCCTGTCGCTTGCCGGGTGGTTTGTCGCGCCTCGGGCACAACGGTAGATCCGCGTGGGCGTCGTGCAGGTCCCGCGGGTACTCGAGATCCACCTCCAAAATGTATCCGACGTTGCTGTCCGCCGGCACGGTCGTCGCGTCGAAATTCTCAGGGTCGTCGAGCCACTGGAAATTTGCGTAGGGCAACGATTCGCTCATAGCCCAACCGTACAGATTGTTCACGTCGTAATACATGAGATACGTAGTGGGCTGGGACGAGTCGTTCGTCGGTACGTGCCTGTTGTTGGCTCGCGCGTACCTGAGCGAACATTGACTGAGACCGCCGCGTATTCCGCTTTCCACGAACAGCAACATGTCGATGTCGGTGAGCAGCTCAAAACGCACGCCGGTGTACCTCAGCATGACGTCCCACGTGTACCCCGGCAACGTGTAGTAATGCGCGGGATCGAGCCCGTAACTCTCCGAACACTTGTCCCGAAAATGTTCAAATATATCCGCCAGAAGAAGCACGTCGGTCTTGAGATACAGATCGCTGTACTCGCCAAGATCTCGCACGCGAAAACGTCGCCAGACCCTCGTCTCATCCGTCAGGGATCTGTAAAAGACCTCGCGCGGTGGAAACTCGGTCTCCCGCAGTTTGTCCACGCTGTCGACGTACTCGTACGGAAATACTCCCTTGCGAGTGAGCAGATCGAGATCCTCCGTGCTCAAATCCGCGTACTCCGAACGCGTTATTATCAGCTTGTCCTTGTTCAGATAGGACGCTAGGGTTTCGATACTCGCTGCTAAAAATTTATACGAGTCCACGAATCGGAGCTTCACGTACCGATCCCATCCTCCGTCCGTCTGCGTCTCCTTAACGGTCTTCGAGAAAACTTTACTGGTCGACAGAAATGAGGAGAACAAGGGTTTCATTGTTCCAAACGACGAATTTATTAACTTTAAGTTGAAGTGGAACAAAGGAGATCATAAATACAGCTGCATCATTATCACCCACATCCACATCCTCTGTATCATCTGCATGAGTGTTTAAGTTATCCGGTAAGACGTTCTCCATGGAGCTGGAGAAGCTTGGTCTTGAGTTCCATTTCTGTCTCGTTGTTTGCTGACCAGAAGCACCATCCATGCCCCACTTTCCAATAAGTAATAATTTTTTATTACTTAGTTCTTTAAAATCTCGATTCAGTTGCGCAAGTATCCTCTTCGTTGTATGTTCTAATAGAGATATAAGGTGCACACTTGCTCCTGAATCTGATACTTTTATATGCTCTGGATAACAGCTTCTTTTAGCATCCATAATTGTAGCATAAGTGGGGTAGTCGTTACCAGGGTTAATGCTTACGCTATGTATCTTTAGCTTGTTATATTTTTTTTGGTTAATTGTAAATCTACGTACATTGCCAAGACATTGTTGATATTATAATTTTCTGCGTTGTCTGCTGTTTCGGTCACAGTTTCGTTAGCAGATCGATGTTTTTTCAGTGTGAGTGCTCTTGTTAATTCTTCTTCGCTACAACTAGAAACGAATTCCTCAATGCGCCTTTTTTTAGTCTTGGCTGACTCCTCATCATATGATAGTCGTGGACGACCTTTGTTCAACTTTGTAGAATCATTGCGTGATTGATCAATTAGAACATCGTTACAGAAATCATCATTATTGGAATCGAATTGAACTTCGAAATCGCTCAAAAAAGATTCATACTTGATCATGAAAAGATCTCTTCTTCGAGACACTTTTTTCTACATTTTATTGTACTGAGGAAGAAAGCTATAGGTCAATCAATTTTTTATAGAGTTCAATTGTCTTGCGGACAAACAATTGGTTGTGCGTATGTTCTCCATCATAACATCGATCTTGTTCTTGTTATTCGTAATAGGATTACTATTCTAAATACTTCTGCATAAAATCAAGTTTTTAACTTTATAAGACATTTTTGCGAAGAGAAGAGTAAGCAGGAAAAGTCAATCAGCGACCTTAGAAAATGATAACGGATGTTGCTCCACGTCCGGAATCTAGGCACAAAGAATGGGCGAATTTATATCACAAATGTTTATTCTTCAATAATCCAGTAAATACAAGACAATGTCAAATGACAAATCTAAGTGCGCTGACAAAATTAAAAAACTTCAAAAATGCGCTAACTTTAAAAACCAGATTACATGACACGAATGATTACGTGATGTGTATATACTTTAATCAGGAATAATAAATTAAATACCACAGGATTAAGTGCACCAGGATGGAATTATTTTATGTTACGGGACAGAGGGAAGAAGTAAAGTCACGAATAAAACGCAATAATAAGTAAACACGGTCGGCAAGAGAGGGCGCGAGTTGAGAAGACCCTGTATGGTAGGAAGAGAGGGGAATCGTGTGGCAGAATTTTACAAGAATGTTACAAGACGTACGTGCTTTCTACACGGGCTCTACCACACGTGATTTAGAGGAAACGACGAGAGCGACCTCGAACGAGTTCGGACACGCGCTAAAAGATAATCGCGAATCGTACGATTTGAGTGGACGAAGAGACGAAGAGTCGTCTCATCCGTCTTTCTCCAGCTCGTCCTCGCGTGCAAACGTTCTCTCTCTCTCTCGATCTCGATGCGCCGGGGTGGGCCGGAAAACCGCGTCCGGCCCGTTGAAAGACAGAAGCGCGCGACCGACGACGCGACGCTCCTATTTCTGGAAGACGCGCAATTTTCCACGCGCGGTCGATAACACGCGATTTCCAGAACAGTCGATAACGGCGGGAGCGCCGTTCCGAGCGCCCCCTTAGAACGCCCGCGTCCCCGCGCCAAGCCCCGTTGGCGACCCTGCGGTGCGATATTTTTAATTACCCGCCTAGGGAATTTACGTCCTACAAGATCCCCACAAATACTAGTAAACAGCCGTCCCCTCGCGTTGCGCTCCCCCCTCGCCCGGCAAATATTAGTAAGTCGCCTAGGGACTTTTCCCCCCGCGACACCCCCCTCCGATGACCCTTAACACCGTCCATCGGCCCCCTCGCCCACCTCTTACGGCGTTCCCCGCGAGGGTGACCCCTCATTTTATCTCAACCCAAAACATCTCAGCAAAAATATCTCGTCTATAATATCTCAGTCCAAAATGTCTCAGTCCAAAAATATCTCAGTCCAAGATGTCTCACTCCAAAAATATCTCAGTCCAAAATGTCTTAGTGCAAAAATATCTCAGTCTAAAATGTCTCAGTCCAAAAATATCTCTGACAATAATTAACTTCGAAAGTACATCATACAATTTACATTACACAATATCATTGTAATGAATTACATCTTACAAATTTTTATTACAAAATATTATTATAATATAATTCGGAACCGCGCACGCTCAAGAACTACGTAACGGTATCGTCTGACAGAAGCGTGATCCTGAGAAACGCCGGCTGGGAACCACATGATAACGCGAATGGATACTTTAATTTCTGCGTACCGCTCAACTTGTTACTAGGATTTTGCGAGGATTACAAACGCGTGGTGATCAACGCTCGTCACGAATTAATCTTGATACGATCGCGCACCGACAACAATTGTCTGGTAGAAAGTCTCGCGTTGGAGCCTACTGTCAAACTACTCAAGATACAGTGGCGAATGCCTCACGTAGTATTGAGCGAGATCAACAAACTATCGATGCTGCGCGCCTTAAAAAACGGACGATATCTAAGTATGGGTTTCCGTTCGTGGGACCTGTACGAGTATCCTCTGTTGCAGAACACGACCAAGTACTCGTGGGCCATTAAGACCGCGACTCAGCTCGAGAAACCGCGATACGTCGTCTTCGCGGAAGATCGTCATGTCCGCGGACACGAGCCGATTCAACGACTGCAAATTGACCAACGTAAAACTCTACCTAAACTCGGAAGTCTATCCGTACGACGACTTGAATTTGGACATTGGTAAATACAGATGGGCTATTCTGTACGATATATACGCGCGTTTCTGCAAGGGCTATCTCTTACGGATATCTCGAACCGAGTTTCACCGTTTCGACTTTTCTACGTAACGGCCCGTTCGTGATCATCGATTGCTCTCGACAAAACGAATCCGTCAAAAATGCCACCGTGGATATCAGACTAGAATTTGGTTGCATGGAGAACGTACTGCCGAATACCTCCGCGTACTGTCTCATCACACACGACCGCGTGATTGAGTACAACCCGTTGACGAACGTGGTGCGAAAAATAGTCTGAGTGTTCGCGGCAACGTCAACGTAAATATTTTCTCTCTCACTCCCGATACAAATTTATGAGAGAGGAAAAAAAAGGGGAGCAGGATATAAAAATCAGAGTTCTTCTCGATTCACGCATTGAAGAGAGAGCGATATCTCTTCATGTCCTCACCAACGTTCGTCGACCTGCAAGGTTTCGTCGTCAGGATGAAATTTGTCGTGAAGGAGGCGGCGGTGCTGAGAAACGGGGCCGTTCTAGCGCATTTCATCTTTACCGGCCCGGTGCCGTGGAGTCGCCTCACGAAGTCCGACACATCGTGCGCTTCCCGGTTGATTCGGAATCACCATGGATTAGTATGGGAAGACGGAAACGTGCCGTACAGCAAGGTGAAGCGTTTAATTACATCAGCCGTGCTCGGTGAGGAAAAGGGCAACGACGATGACGACGACGACGAGATGCCGACTCTCGTGTACGTCAAGGGATGCCAGAAACAAGATTGGCTGGTGGATCTGCTTGAGAATAAAGCGAGAAAAGACCTAAACATCGAGATTCTTGATGCGGATTACGAAGATATCGAATCTTTAAATATTCTAGATGCTACCAATACTATGCGATGTGGAAAACACGTTAAGAATTGCGCGCAAAATGTATTAAAAATATTTAACTGGTGGTCTAAACGCCAGAAAGAATTGTCATCTTTTAAAAAAATAAATTTTATATGTATGTGTAAATTTTACAATGTTTTATTTCTTTTCCCCCATTAGTCGATAATGTACAAAATTACAGAATAAGTAGGTATACGTGACAAATTCTAACTCGATAGCTTCGAGGGGGGTATCAGGTTTCAGCGAACATGTCTGAACATGTTTCGTTGATGTCATGCGGAAAGGAGAAGGGGGGAAATACGTCTTAATAAAAAAAAACATCCTACCTTAGTCCCCTTTCCTAAATTTCAGAGCGCTGATTGCACGCTGATCCAGAAACATTAATTTCCCCCTTCTTCATCATAGTTTTGAAAGTTGCCGCGTATATTCGATTAATTTTATACGACTAGTCTCGTATCGACTGCTTATGCAAACGATGTTCACTTCTCATAACCGAGAGAAAGAATGTATTCCGTTGAAGGAAGCAACGACGGTAACAGTGGCAGTAGATGTATGAATTATTACGTACCGATTCACGATAATGATGATGATGATGAAACTCCATTGTACGAGAACAAGTGTAACAAGTAAGTTTTTCGTTTTTTTTTCTTAAATTATAAAGCTCTAAATTTTTTTAAATTGCAAATTATAAATTGCAAATTATAAATTGTATTATTTTTTATTATTAATTTTGTTATTTTTTACAGCATTTCGTTGAAGCGTCGCGCGAATCATATACTCAGCAGACGATACGCGTTGACGGCTACGGGATATAAATTCTTTGAAGTTGGCGTTAACGTGGGTTCACCGAGTTACGTGGAGATCGCCGTAGGAGATCATCAAATTGATGCTGTCCCTCGAAACGTGGAAGGGATTTTACGAACAACGGCGGAACATTCAGAATTTCCTTCGATGCTGTAAAGATACGTGTGATTTCATAAGCGTTGGTCCGCTAACATTGAGAATTTGTACGATTAACGGTGTCAAACTCGTACGTCTCGAATCTTTAAATGTACGCTTAACGATGGTCGAGTCGACGTTACACCGTATGCTCAATTTTGATCTGTGCATCGACGCAATGTTCCATCGATTGAGTATAATTGTCGAGGCGGTCGATGTCAAGTTCACGCAATTCTCCAAAATCGCGTCCACTGTAACGGATCCTACGCAAGTATTGAATGTAATACGCGATTGCGATGCCTTCGATAAACATCAGCTCGTCGATTGTGAGCTCGCAGCTTTATTTTTTTGTGCGCTACCGCAGTACGTAAAAACAAAAAATATGTAAAAAAAGAAAAATAAAAAATGTATTTTTTTAAATATAAATCATAACTTAATTTCTTCACACGCATTTCCATTCGAGCCGTATATGCGACTCGAACCACTCGGGCCACTTGAAATTTAAGGTATCGTAGATCGTAAACTATGAAGCGATGCTCCGGCGACGCTCTCCTATGTGGTGCCGATGCTCCAACGAACGTCGACGCTTGCCCTTATCGTCGTTGTATAAACTGTTATTGTATCTGTTCTCTCTGGCGACTTTTTACCCACCTCCACTATAACCGCCGTTGAATTTAGTCTCGTCGTGGCCGCGAGCGTGCTTAAACGTGTTTCGCCCCGGAAATATTTTTTGAGGATTAGTGACGCCTTTGTGATTGTTTTATGTGTGATTTTTAAAAATTATTTTGGTTTTGTGATGCCTCCAAACTTTTCCCCGTACGAGGCTAAAGTTAAAACGAGTGAAATTGAGGAAAGTGTCGCAGATTTGAATGATTTTAATTTTAACGACTTTGCCGGTAATCAGGGGAAGAGGCCCGCTGTTCTCCCGCGTCAGCGGGCGCTCGGTATCGGACGCGAGCGCGCTGCTCTTTCGCGTAAGTGGACGCTCGGTATCGGACGCGTGCAGGAGGTGCTGCTGAACGTTAGTATCGTGGAATTTTACGATTCCAATTTTAATTTTGATAACTTTGAGTTTGAAGTTATAGAGGATAGTGGTAGTGATAGTGAGATTCAGGAGGAGAGGTCCGCTGCTCTGCCACTCGTTATCGGTCGCGGGCGGGCACAATATCAGGGAGAGAGGCCCGCTGCTCTGCCACTCGTTATCGGTCGCGGGAGGGCAACGACCCTCGGACGCGGGCGGGCACAATTTTACGCCGACTCCCTCGCGCAGGGTCGCGCGTTGCGTCCAACCACGGAGGACGAAAGATTGGCGGACGAGGCGTTCGACCAATTTTAATTGATGGCTGTGGCTCCCGTCAACCACCCTGGCCGCCAAAATCCGCGGGAGGTGTTATTGGCCGCGTTGAGACGGATGACGGCGGGCCGCGGCCATGGGGCCCCCCCGTTGAGATTAAGGTATTTTCTTTTTTGTTTTTTTTTACCTAAACATTAATAACGTAGGAGCAAGAGAAAGACCGCGTGCGAGGAAAAGACAACGCGAACGAGAAGACGCGAGCGAACGGAGATAACGCGAACGAGGGACGGGGGCAAGAAAAACCGCGCGCGAGGAAAAGAGAACGCCAACGAAAAGACGCACGCGAACG
This sequence comes from Temnothorax americanus, assembly GCF_048541705.1. Taxonomy (NCBI): domain Eukaryota; kingdom Metazoa; phylum Arthropoda; class Insecta; order Hymenoptera; family Formicidae; genus Temnothorax; species Temnothorax americanus. Next base: position 38,595 of record NW_027509798.1, on the reverse strand, counting down.
GGAGAGAGACAAAGAAGGTCGGGAGCAAGAGAGAACATCAATGAGGAGGAACGGAAGCGAGAGAGGCCGCTAGCGCGCCGTGTGACGTCACGCGAACCGACGTGGCCGTTGGACGCGGACCCCCATCCTCCCGCGACGCGCCGCCGATAAAATTTCAGCAGCCGAACGGTGCTCGTTAGCCTTTGTAATACCCCCGCGCCGGAAACGCGGACACCTACCCCCCCCCCCGCAGACCCCTTTGACCTAGAACGCGGATACTTACCTCCCCCCTCCACCCCTCGGCGGTACCCCTTGTCAACGATATGTTCATCAATATTTAATAAACAACATGTCCCGACTCGTTCGCCGATCCCCCCCCAACACCCCTTCGCCCTAGAACGCGGATACCTACCTCTCCCCCCCGCGAATCCTCTCGCCCTCAAGTCCCCCCGCCCCGCTCCCCCCTCGGAGCACCCGAGTTAGATCTGTCAAAATACTATCTACTAGTAGCATGTATAATAATGAAAATGTTCCATTTGAATTACACGTTAGAGGCAATACTGTTTTAACAATATCAGGAAAATATAATCCTTTCAATATACTTAATAATATAATCCTCAAGAAATTGCATTTAAAGATATTTTAAATACTTCTGAACGTGTCAGTAAGTTTTATTGATGAATATTTCAAAGATACAATTAAACTATATGTATGTATATATTGTTGCGCTGCGCTCCGCTAATATCAAGCACTCGCGTTCGCGCCGCGCACCCCCGGATTCGCGTAAGAAAGGAAGCACACTTTTATAAGGAGGAACTCAGGTTTATTCAGGAAATATAGAGAAAGTTTGAAGAACAGGTCTACAGGTCCGAACGGTTCGAATCTCCAGAAAAATCTGACAGGCGATAATAAATCGATCCATATGTCCTGTTGTCAAGGGACACGCTTCGGTTTGAAGCGACTCGTGAGCGAAGTTCAGCGCGCAACGGGTGTTTCAGCACGGGCGCAGCAATATATATATATATATATATATATATATATATATATATTATATATGGAGTTAAAACCATAGTGGTGTAAGTCACTTTTTTTAACCTATCGAGCTAAATTTATAGATACAATCTACACATGCAGATATGTTGAAAGAAGAAAAAAAAGTAATAATAAAATTGACTTACACCACTATGGCTTTAACCCTCCATATATGTATCAATTATATATAACTGTATTTATATTTATGTTAAAAATATATTTTGCATAATTTATCTAAAAAAATATTACTTTTCCACGTATTCATTACTGTGTAAATTACATTCCTTCAACAACTTTATGAATTCCTCATCGAAACGTTCCACCAATGTCAACACACAATCATCTATTTTATACAGCGTCGTTTCAAACTTTTGCATTTCTTCCATTATTGTTTCGCTATTACCATAATACGCTCCAATATTATGTAACAAAAATATTTATCTATTTCATACTCGCTTCTTTTAAATCTTTTATTTTGGTAATACAATACAATCCAAAATTGCGACAGAAATACATAATATCTGTGATTGAACGAGTATTTATTGTACTCTTGCAGCAGTCTACTGTAATAAGCTAAATAGTATAAAATTTCATAATAGCTTCTTACAGCAGATTGCTGCAAGAATATAGTAAGGTCTCATTCAATCACAGATATTATGTACTCCTATCGCAATTTGGAGCCGTTTTCTTATGCACTTCTTCGAGACATACTGAGTTATCAGAACACACACACACACACACACACACACACACACACACACACACACACACGCACACACACACACACACACACACACGCGCGCGCACGCATGCAAAGATACACACCAGCATACACACCACACACACACACACACACACACACACACACACACACACACACACACACACACACACACAAACACACGCGCGCGCGCACGCCCACGCACACACATACACACAAATACACGCACTATTTGTCACATAAACTACGTTTACGCGAGCGTTACTTCTGTAATTTATATATGATAAATAACCTCTACGTAAGTGGGGGTTCTGTAGTAACTGATGACAATAATTCATCCCATGTAAACGAGTTAATTATCGTAAATTACTACAGAAATAACCCTCGCGACGCAACCGAAATTCGGAATTAATCGATTGCATTTACTGATGAAAGATCACGTCAATATCCCGCGATATATTAACCTCGCGACACGACGCGACGACGCGAGCGATCAGCCGATCACACGATGTACACGCGCGAAGTTGCGGTCGTCGCGGAACTCGCCGTGATCTCGCGATCGCCGCCTTCGACTGGCCAATCAGACGCGCGGAAAAGCGACAATACTACAGCGCGAGATATTCGACTCGGAACACTCACTTCTCGGTACACATGGCTTTTTTATATAGAAGGAAGAGGAAAGGAATATTTTTTTAAACATATACAAATGAAGAAAGGTTTCTCTTTATTTCTTCTCTTCTTCCTTTCTTCATTTTTTCCTTTTTTTTGTAGCTCTCTCTCTCTCTCTCTCTCTTTCTCTCGCTTGCTCGCACGCTCACTAATGGACATATAAATGTTTAGTAAAGGCCATTGTACGTAACAAAGTTTTAGTCGTAATCGTAAGGCTATAAGAAAATAGACCAATCACACTCGATTATTCTTCGAGCGCGAGGAGAATAATCGACTGTGCGTGGTTTATTTTCTTACGGCCTTACGATTATGGCTAAATTTTTGTTACGTGCAATGCCTTTAATATCTTCTAGATATTAGACATTCATTGGAAATTTATATAATAAATTCCATAATAAATATCCTATTGAACATTTAATTATTTATTTATTTAATGTTGAAATTGTATAATTTTCTTATAACTCTATAACTTCTTAAATAAACTATTGAAAATTTGACACTGAATAATATATTTTTCTTAAACATAAAATACAAAACAGATAGACTTTTAACTTTTTCGGGACGGATGGTATGTACAATTATTATATATGTACAAATTATTTTATTTTGAGAAATAAAGCAAGAAACACAAACTTTTGCATAATTTATAAACATAAGAAAATTGATTAGTATATTTCCTTATGCACATGTATGTGGACCAATCAATTTTCTTATGCTTATGCATTATGCATTATGTAAAAGTATGTGCTCCCAACTTTAATATCCGATTTATTGTAAGTACTGAGCGACATATCTAGATGAAAAACCTATCCAGAGCGATAATTAACATATGAGCTGCGCGTTAAGGCCATTGCACGTAATAAAGTTTTAGTCATAATCGTAAGACCGTAAGAAAATAGACCAATCACAGTCGAATATTCTCCTTGAGCTCGAAGAATAATCGAGTGTCATTGGTGTATTTTCTTATGGCCTTACGATTATGACTAAAACTTTGTTACGTGCAATGGCCTTTATCTAGTCTAATATTGGAACGTTAAACGTTAACGAGTGACCAAGCAAGGTGTATACCATACGATACAGCCAAAGCACTGCCACATAATTAGGAACTTGGTATAAAAATGAGGCACAATTTAACAATCAGGGAATCCTTCTTATCAAATGCTATTCCTCTATATCTCAATGAATGTATCCGTATATCAAGCATGACAATGTAATTACCATCAATAAACTAAACCATGCATGAATATTAATATTGTGCCGTTAAATATGTTTAAGGAGAATGACGATTTCTTAAACAACTACTGTATTCTTATGTCGGTAGCAAACAGTCTTAACAACGAGCGTAGACTAATCATATCGCATTTTATAATCGTGTAGTCCTTGCATCGATATGTATTTATGTTATGTTGTAACCGGACGGTACATGGGAAGACACGAATCAACGCGGGGTGTCCTTGAATTCAACGGTCGCCACTCGGTTTGACCTCTGATATACCGAGAAGGTAAGTATCTATCGAATTTTCAATCAGACTAATTATTCTTCTTTTCAGGTTCCTGCCACATGAAGATCATCGCCGTCGCCGTCCAGGATCGCCGCTGCCACCGTCTTCCAGGATCAACGAGGGATTTCGAGTGATCGACGCCAATGGATCAGGTATGGTACAGAAGGTAAGTCCAATCGAATAATTTTCAAGAATTTTTTGACAAAAGACTGTATAATTTATTCTATTTGACTGCTTTTCATTCACAGTTGTTCACAAATATCGAAGATACACAATCTGTCGGACGATCGCACGTTCGGGCTGACACGCCCCTTTTCGTTACGACGCACAAGATTTTTCGGCACTAATTCGCCGTTCGCTTTTGTAAAAGCGATAATTAACGCGTTTCGCGGGCGTTCCCGGTTGTTGTGGAAGTTACGAGATTACGATTCGCGCACTCGGATTACGATCGCGGGACTTAGCGCGACAACGAGAGTGTATGCGGAATTACGTGTTACTCCGTGAACTATCCCCGAGAGACTGCCTCGAGTGGTCCGTCTCGCTCGGCCTCCCTACCATCGGCTATTCAGCCCCCACTCCGGCGCTCCCTGCGACTTTCTCCTTCGAGAAGTTTCCTAACTGCGCAGTTTGTCTCGGTAATTTTCCGCTCCGGTGTTTACGCGGGTCTATATGGAAATTTCCACGGGCGTTGCGCTCGCGATGCCCTGCCGTCCCGATGCCAGGGTAGTGGTTTTCCACTATTTCGAATATGCGTCCGCGGTTGACGCCGACCTGTGCGCCTATGCTAAATTCGCACGCCTTTTCTGATTCCGGGCGACTTCCCCGGGGAAGACGTCCGGGTGACCAGCACCACGTCTGCCGACGTCGGCGACCTATCCTGACGTGTTCTTGGGACCTGGTATCCCGCTTTCCGAGGTCTTTCCTCGGCGATGACGTCCGCGTCGCAATCTACCGGACGGTACCCTATTTCGCGACCCGATCGTCGGAATTCGACGGCGCGTGGTACCGCGCTTATCTTGCCTCTCTCCGTTCGTCAGAGCAACTCAGTTCCCGGAGATGATGCCCCTGGTGCGAGTTCGCGGACGGTACGCCAACTTGTTTACCAGTCGTCGGATTTCGACGGCGCGCGGTACGGAGCCTAATCAGGCCCCCATCTCTCGTCAGGGCTATGCATTTCCAGGAGATGACGCACCTGGTGCGAGTTCGCGGACGGTACGCCAACTTGTCTTCCGGTCGGCGGATTTCGACGGCGCGCGGTACGGAGCCTAATCAGGCCCCCATCTCTCGTCAGGGCTATGCATTTCCAGGAGATGACGCACCTGGTGCGAGTTCGCGGACGGTACGCCAACTTGTCTTCCGGTCGGCGGATTTCGACGGCGCGCGGTACGGAGCCTAATTAGGCCCTCCCCTCTCGTCAGGGCTATGCAGTTCCAGGAGATGACGCACCTGGTGCGAGTCTGCGGACGGTACGCCAATTTGTCTCCCGGTCGGCGGATTTCGACGGCGCGCGGTACGGAGCCTAATTAGGCCCTCCCCTCTCGTCAGGGCTATGCAGTTCCAGGAGATGACGCACCTGGTGCAAACTTCCGGACGGTACCCTAACTCGCGTATCCGTTATCGAATCGCTTCGATTTTCGGCTACGTGACCTTCTCGTGTCTCGTAGTTCTGTCATGCACCGCGCGATATCACGCCCCGATCGCTTTCTCGTAGATTACGGACGGTCCGCCATTTTCTATTCCCGCGGTCAAAATGCGATCTTTTCCAGCTACAGCTGTTTCCCGGGCTCCCCGATTCGATCCGGGACCGTTTATTGATGCGAGAATCTTTAATTAAACGAAGTTGCGGACGGTCCGCCATCTTGGCTCCCCTTGGTCGGCCCTCGTCGCTGCTGCGCCTTGCCGTCCTTGATGGTCTGGTTTGTCGTCAGTGACGGCTTCCATGCCGTCCGGGCATCTGGTTCGCTATACTTAAATCTATGATCGCGTCGGATTGTATTATGTAGGTAAGTTTTGCGCCTGAGTTCGCGTTCCCCTAGCCATAATTTTAATAACGCTTGGGTCCTAGCCCAGTTGAGTTCCCCCTTCTCGGAACGCTGTGTCGAAATCTTAAATCTAGTTTGGTTTTCGTTCACCGTTGTCTCCTTCGGGTCGCTTGGCAGTCCCAGTGAAGCATACGGCTGCAATGTGCTGGGAATTAATAGCTCTCATCAGATGTAACGTAGCAACGTTAGTAGAAATTGGCGATTGACGACAACGCAACGTAGTTAATTGCTCAGCCACTATACCGTTAACCAAAGTTTCTTTAAAGCTTATTGCTTTGCTGCATACAAGGAGGACGAGACTTGTTCTCTTTGGCCTTTATAAATAATTCAGGAACCTGCTGAAAAAATATTTAATAATTAATAGACAATTTATCAAAATTACATTAATAATATGTACTATAATGGTAATAATTATTAAATACTATAAAACTTTACATAAGTTGAAAATACATATTGACTTTTTTAATATTAAAAATTAGATGCGATAATATAAATACTTACGAATGCAATAATTTAAATATTTAAAAACGTCTGATAAATTTACCAGTTATAATTTTATCGCATTAATAATTAAAAGTACCTAAATTATTAATGATAGTATTAGAGCGAATTATAAGTTCATAAGGAAGAGTCCCTTGATTAAATTCTAGGACTTTCGTCTTCTTTGCTTTTGCTCCGTCAATATAAACAATCTTTACAAAAAAGAAAAATATATATAAATATACATATAATACATATATATTTATACATTTATACATACGAAACAAATATTATATAATAAAATTATTACATTGTTCGGTTTGATATAATGTTTTATGCGTTCTATTTCCTTATCCCATACTACCACTTGTATACGGTGACGACTGTTGTTGTTTAATATAAATTTTAGCAATTGGTATTTTTGAGTTTTACCTACAAGTTTGGGTCCATCGATTTCATCAATAAAACCAACAAACTCTCTAAAAAATTTCAAAATTTAAAAAAATCAGTATTTTCAAATAGTAAACAATTTATATATGTATGTATATACTCGTACGCGCATATGTAGATGTATTAATGTTAAAAAAGAAAAATTACACGGTGAAATCTTCTAATTGGATTGTTTCCAACATCTCATCTGAAGCAAAAGAAATTGACTGCGACATTTCCTTTCTGAATAATTGCTTCTTTATACGACTCACTTCTTCACACAATACACATCCAATAGTTCTCGTTGTTATGTACAAACTATTACTCGTTCTTACGTTGATAAGGAAAAGTAAACACTGTAACATAAGAAAGTCATTTCTTTATAATACAAAGGGTGATAAAAAAATATCAATCCATGTACATGTATTAACTAATAGAAAAATAAATAAATAACGAAATATATGTTTATTGATTTTGTTATCTACATATATTAAGGTAGTCCTTTCATGAAAATAAGTATTAGATAGTAGGTACCTAAATTTGATATATGTTAAATATACAGTAATAAGGGGCATGTGTACGAAAAATCAGGTAAGGTTAGCACAACTTTACAAGAAATAAAGCCTGGTGTCCACGATGCTAGAACTGTGTCCAAGTTTCGGTTTAATGAAACTGCTACTTTTCTGTAAGAGCTGCTAGTTGATTGGCTTAAACCGAAACTTGGACACAGTTCTTGTATCGTGGACACCGGGCTTTAGTCATTCTAAATGTGCGTTTGCGGAGCGTGCTATTGTCATTCTATCCTTGTTTACATCTAATGAACGAGAAAGATAGAATGATGCAAATCGCCACGGCCGAGATTTTCAACGAATAATACATGTACTTAGCGATTAGATGAATACATTATTAATCGTCTTAAAATATTCTCTGAAGTTTCCGGATTTCGTACGTACCTTGAAAATAAGGACTTAGCATAAGTTTTGGATGTGATATATAAGGTTAAATAAGTAATGGATCCAAGTACACACCGAGTACACTCCCTTCTCCTTCTATCTCAGCAAGTTAGAAGGAGAAGGGATGCGCACCCGAGTGACGCTTCCGAACGCAGTCCGTCTGCCATGCCTGACCTTGCAGCCGACGGCTGCAAACGTGTCACCCGCCACAAAGAGGAGGCAGGAGCGGGACGAAGCCACCGAGGAGAGCAGCGACGAGCGCGCCAGTCCTGAAACGGTGAGGGCCCAGTGGCGCAGGATCCAGGCGGCCAAGCGAGACGCGGCGACAGTGGCGGAGCGGCTGAGCGCTCTGCGACGCGGGGCGACAATCTAGTTCGCCTTGTATATAAATATGTATAGTTAGACTTAAGAGTGCAAACATTAGAATTAAGCTAGTAATGTAAGGACACGCGTGTGTAACGCAATTAGGTTAAGCTTCAGTCGACGCACTATGTGGCAGTATTATTAAGATAGGAAGTACAGGAATTAGGTTCCTGATAATATTGAGTATGGTTAGGCAAAACCATTGGATGAGCCGACGTGACAATTGGTCAGACAGATTTTATTTTCGCTTGTTTATCTTCCAGATGTTTTCTTTTGTTGTTTGACTTTATACGAACTCGCGTAAACAAGAAAGATGTTTATTTTAATTATTGAATAAAAATATTATGTTGTTTTGAGTTAAATAAGTGCGAGAGTTAATTTGTCGCGAAAACCAGAAATTTACTTTAAGATAAAAAAAACCCCGACATGTTAAGGGAAAAAGTTTCAGAGTTGAAAAGACTCGAGTAGATAACCCCTGAGGGGACTGAGAACTACTGGCACGCAAGCCAGAGTAAAGGCGCGTACACAACAAGCGAGGCGGTATACGAAACCACCTAGCCACCGAATAGATCGGGATAAAAATAACGGGGATAAGTAGCAATTACCGCAGAAACGTAATCTGACCATCGAAGGGCCAATGGAACGCGCGTAACCGGAAATCGGCATACCAAAAACGTGGTAAGCAAATCGGACGAACGGGCAGCGCGATCGGAGAAATCGCGACGTAATGGGACATACGAGAACCAACTAAACGGGTTACCATGAAAAACCGGTGTCGCGAACAGGTAAATCCGAAAATCGCTTTACCACCCCGCGTGGTAATGCGATGGGAGAAACCGGCGGACCGAGGGGCCGAACAAAGGGGCAGAATCGAATACGATGTCGCGAAAAACGATGAGAAACAATCGATCCGCAAATCGATCGGGTGTAAGCGGAAATCGCGATACCACGGAGGCGCGGTTCACGATTTCAAACAACCTCCGTTACAAAGGGCGAAGTAAGGGTACAAAGGAGTTACCGGCGACTGGAATAGACTATCCAGACTAGCGAATTACGAAATCACGTTGCCACGGAAGCGCGGTTCGCGATAACGGGAAGCCACCTAGTGGAGAGACACCGTATGCGTATAAACGAATAACGGGCATCGAAATAAGAAAGGGTGACCATCGGTAGGCAAGCCAAGCGCGCGAAAGGCGAAGTAGCGATACCAGGGAAACATAGTAAGCGATAACGGGTAACTAGCGATGGGATCGTCGATAAACCGATGCGAGCGAGCGATGAATGAGGCAACGAACGATGACCGACCATCGGCCGGCGTAGCGAACGCGTAACGAACGAAACCACGATCCACGGATAAGTGGTCACCGAAAAGACGGGATCCGATTACCGCACAGTGGGGCAGAATCCGAAAAAGCTGGCCAAAACCCCAAAAATAAAGTTTCTAGTTGGGGAATTTGAACTGTTGGGTTGGTTAGAGAAATATTCTAAGGGTAAAAATCCGTTAGTATTAGGGTCGGATCCCTTATACCTGCTTTTAGAAATTAATACAAAGGCGACCTTCGCTCGAGCAATATCTGGCGCGCACGCAGGAGAAAAAGCAAGCTCGTGTTTGAAAAGTTATAAAATTTCGTAGAGTTTACCGATTTAACTTTAACAAAATGGAATCAACTCGTAAAAGTAAGTAGAATATGATTGTGTTTACTAGAATACTCAATATTTTTATAGAAAATAGTAATAAGGTAATAAACTTACGTTAATTTTACGTTATAAAACTAAAAAGAAATTTAGTTTTGAAGAAAAAAGTTTAATAATTCTGCAGAATTCTGTCATTTGTCTTATTGGACATGAAAGGTGAAACTATTATCTATAAAATAAAACAAAATTCAGCTGCTTTTAAAGGCTAATCTACAATGTGCTCTTTGCTTTCTGTTTTTTGCTCTTAACCTCTTTGCGACTATCCCGTATTTTGCAATTCCGTCGCGTAACGTGATGTTTTTTGTCTCTTCTGAAGTTCGTTAATTTTTATCTTAGGCGACAGAGAACAAAAAACATCGCGTTACGCGACGCAATTGCGAAATACGGGATAGTCGCAAACAGGTTAAGAGCAAAAAACAGAAAGCAAAGAGCACATTGTAGATCAGGCTTAAGTGCCTAACGAGTTTTTATACATGTTTTTGTAAAAAAGAAAACAGAAAATGTTATTTTGGCGTAACTAAAAGAAGTATAAATAGTTTTTTCGTCTACTTGGATAATTGTTTCAACTTTTTTTGAACGTATATGATGTATATGTAAAGTGATTTAGAATTTACATACAAACATTTCTTTTTAAAACTTAAATTTCATGCCTAAATTCCATGCGCGGGATGTAAGCCTGTACTTTATTCGAGTAAATTTATATGTTATGTATTTACATACAGTGCTTCAAATTTATTGTATACAAATTAAATGCAAATTTTATTATATTAATGTAATTCAAACGTATAATGATTAGTACATTAAATAATTATTGTTATTTACTAATTTATTTTATATAATGATTTTTTGAAAACTTGAAATAAAAATAACTATTAATTTAATTAAAGTGTGACTAATTTATGTATTAAACAAAAACTTTTTTTTAGGTTCCAATTCAGAAATGCCTGATAAAAATGGTCTGACAAGAAAAGAAGTTTTTAATTTAATAAGAAACAATTTAAGTCTAAGGGCTACAGATGCATACGCAAAAATTGAAGAATTAATGTCTTGCAAATTACAACATCCGTATAATTTACCTGACCACACTAAACAACCAATACGGAAGTTAATTTTTGATTTAAAAGACAAGTGGCAGAAAAGTAAGAGAACGGAATCTGTCTTTTTTAAAACCTATGGTGAATGGTTAGGAGTATTTATTTCATTTGGACTCAAAGAAGAAAATAAGGAAACCGATATAGGAGGTCGACCATCAACAAGTTTTGAAGATTCTAGTGAGAGAAGTAAACGAAGAAAGACAGAAAATTTGCGTACACAATCAAGTACTGAAGAGCTTTCTTACGCAGCCCAAATGAATCTACGAGCAGAAGGAAAAGTAGATGCAGCAAAAATATTAAAGCATGTGACATCGAGCAGTCCAAGTAAAGCAAAAAGGTATCGAAAAAATTTTCAGTATTTTGAAGAAGATATTTTTACTCCTGATGAGGCTCTTTCTTTATTTGTTGAACTTAAATTTTCAAGAAATAAATATCAACTATTACGAAATGCTTGCTTGCGAAAGAGATCCAAACTTTTTCCGTCATACAAAGAAATATTAAAGTCTAAAAAAAATTGTTATCCTAAAGCAGAAATAATTTTAACTGAAACTAGTGCAGAAATACAAGTACAACTTTTACTAGATCACACGATTAGTCGTATTTTACTTACTCAGTTGGATGTAATTAAATGTTTAACCGATCAACAACGTGAAAATTTATCTTTAATTTGTAAATGGGGTTGCGATGGCAGTTCTGGGCACAGTAAATATAAACAAAAATTCATTGATGATGAAAGAAATACAGATGAAAGTATTTTATTCACTTCTATTGTGCCACTGCAATTTATACATACAGATAAAGTGACTAATGAAACAACTATTATTTGGAAAAATCCAAGACTTTCTTCTCCAAGATTCTGCAGACCAATCAGAATTCAATTTTTACATGAGACTACAGAAATTACAATACAAGAGACAGATTATATAAAAAAACAAATAGATGAACTTGTTCCTTTTGAAACATATCAAGATGGAAAAAAGATATCTGTAACATATCAACTTGCCTTGACAATGATTGATGGCAAAGTATGCAATGCATTGACAAGTAATTCTTCTACGCAACGTTGTTATCTATGTCAAGCAACATCCAAAGATTTTAATAAAATAGATTTAATTTTAAGTAAGCCAATTAATGAAAAAAGTTTTGAATTCGGTTTATCATCACTACATGCTTGGATTCGTTGTTTTGAATGCTGTTTACATCTATCTTATAAATTAGAAATAAAAAAATGGCAGGCTCGCCAAGATCATGAAAAAAAATCGGTTCAGACAAGAAAAGAAAACATTCAAAAAGGTTTTAAGAAAGAATTAGGATTAATAGTTGATAAGCCAAAGCCTGGATAAGGAAGTACAAATGATGGCAACACTGCTCGACGATTTTTCGAAAATTCTCGTATTTCTGCAGCTATAACAGGAGTAGAAGAAAACATTATTCATCGCTTTTACATTATATTACAAGTTATTTCATCGGGTCATATTATTAACCAAGAAAGATTTAAACAATATACATTGGAAACAGCTCGTCAATTTGTACAATTATATCCTTGGTATTATATGCCTACCTCAGTACACAAACTTCTTATTCATGGTACTGAAATAATAACTTCTTCATTGTTACCTATTGGTCAAATGTCTGAAGATGCCCAAGAGTCTTGTCACAAATACTTCAAAATATTTCGTGAAGATTTTTCGCGCAAATACTCAAGGACAAAGACTATGGACGATATTTTTTCAAGATTTCTAGTATCATCAGATCCATATCTATCGAGTTGTCGGCAACTACCTTTGAAACAGCTTAGATCACTGTCGTCAGATGCAATAACATTATTATTACCTCCAACCGTAAAACATGAAAAAATTGAGGATAAAGAAGAAATTATTTCAACTTCAGAAGATTCGACGGATGCTACAAATGAAGATTTTTTATCTGATGATGATAATTTTTTATTTTAATTTATTTGTCATTTTTATATTAATTTATCTGTCATTTTTATATATTTACTACTTTATATATTTAGTGGTATTGTACGCTCGCTTCGCACACGCGCTATTAATAAATTTAATTTTTTTAATCTTTTTCAATAGCTTAACTCGTCTACTGTCTTTTTCTTTCTTTCAAGGGGAGTTTCTTTAAAATAAATATAGGCAAGGATATTAGTACAACAAATTTTATCAAAAGTTAATAATTATTCTTCACATTGAAAGCTTTTTTACTTCTGATATGGCTATATTGCAGCCGCCATTTTGAATTTTGTAACTTTGACCCCGGATTCGTAATCAGCGTCCCCAAAAACCCCCGAGTAACAAATTTCAGATCAATTTATAAAGAATTTAGGTTTTGGCCAGCTTTTTGGGATTCTGCCCCACTGTGTACCGGGACAATTAAACACAACAAAATTCATCTAGGTCGCGATGAATAAGTCGATCCAAATCGAAAGAAAGCGAGTGGAACGGTTGCAAAGGGCGCTTCCCGAAACCACGCGTACATAGGGCAACAAGCCGTGAATGACCCAGGTGAACGGACAACGTCCCGAAACTGCGAGCGAAGCGTTAGACATAGGAAACAAAATGTAAACGCGGGGTCCCAATTCTAAGACAGAATTTAATGACATGATTCAGACTAACGTAAATTTAATCACTGAGCAACAGAAATGGGACACCGAGTAGATACTCGGCGGAATATTCGAGAGGTATGAAAAACCTGTTATTGCGAGAACCATTGTTCAGAACGGTAGGAATGTGAATAACAAGACACAATGGGCCTTTTGTTTGAGGCAACATCTGTCACAAAGGAACGCGGAAGCGACGTGCGGCACCTGCCACTGTAAGACGGACAGGTGTGTAACAGATGTGGAAAGGCGGATCCACGCCGGAGTGGGGAGTCCCCGAAGTCGAGAGTCCAAGCGGAGCCCAAGCATCGAGGATTCCGCGCTAGAGCTTCAACAAGTACAGTTGATTCGGTCTTGAGAGCCTTACGATCAACACTTAGACTTTGCGTAACATATCCCGCGGTAGACGCGTTAAAACTTAAGTCGGTCACGCAAAATTTGTACAACCTGAAATAAAATAAAATAGATTATATTTTATTTGCTAAAAGAAATCAGAGTACTCAAATTTATTTGTGTGCGGGTAACCTACCTAAAAGACATACTTACCTGATCCTGATACTTACCTGTTGGCGATCCCAAGTCTGTTCGGGGAGATCTTAAGTCGGTCCAGCGCATATCCAGAGACACAGTCAGCGGTGCACAGCTGCAGTCCAGAAGAGGTCCGAGGTGCTTGGTCCATCGACAATCCAAGATCCAGCGGCAACGAGGCGACTTGAAACAGAAACAAGGAAAGAGGAATCAGCGAGGCGTCGAAAGGTTGGGAAAATCCTAATATCTAGCGTTATCCTTTCTCGTTTTGGGGGTTAAAATCGAGTGGCGACCGTGTCGGTGACACCTAAATATAAATCGGGGGGAATATCAATATATCAAACACGACAATGTAATTACCATCATTAAACTAAATCATGCATAAATATTAATATTGTGCCTTTAAATATGTTCAAAGAGAATAACGATTTCTTAAACAGCCTACTGTATTCTTATGTCGGTAGCAAACAGTCTTAACAATAAGCGTAAACTAATCATATCGCGTTCCATAATCGCGTAGTCCTTGCGTCGGTATGTATTATGTTACGTGCTGGAAATTAATAGTTCTCATCAGATGTAACGTAGCAACGTTAGTAGCGATTGGCGATTGACGACAACGCAACGTAGTTGCTCAACCACTGTATCGTTAACCAAAGTTTCTTTAGGCTTATTGCTTTGCTGCATACAAGGAGGACGAGACCGATGTTCCCTTTGGCCTTTATAAATAATATAATTCAGGAACCTGCTGAAAAAATATTTACTAATTAATAAACAATTTATCAAAATTACATTAATATTACATACTATTACGGTAATAATTATTAAATACTATAAAACTTACATAAGTTGAAAATACATAATGACTTTTTTAATATTAAAAATTAGATGCGAGCAACTTGTATACGTATTATTCACAAACAATCTTGTTCAATGGACCTGACATGTCGTCAGACATAGATCTCTTCATAATTGGTTTTGTACCTTGCAACAGCTGAGCAAACGATAATGTTTCATTTCCAATTAATTTGATATCAGACATTCTTTGCACATCTAGATAGAAAATATCATCTGAAAACAAATTCATAATATTAATTACAGTATAATACAATAATATTATAAAAAATCAAGTTAAAAAATTTTCTACATAACTTACTTGACATTTTGACGAATCCTTTTATTTCGACTTCTTGTCTTTTTTCAAAATTGACGTTGTCCTCAGGCTTGTAATCGGTAATTTGAATTTCCAGTTTATATGTTCCGTCTGTAACAGAACCACTACCAATAGTTTTGAAACTATTTGAACATATATTTGGGGGGCTCCGTTTGCCTACAATCCCGATTGCCAAAAGCTTCGTTTGCCCACAACATTTTGCCTACAGCTTCGTTTGCCGACATTCCCGATTGCCTACAGAGCGATTGCCTACAAGCATTATTGCACACATGTTACAGTTAAAAATATGAACGTACGTTTGCACACATGGCCAAACACATTGCACACATGACTTTATTGCACACAAGCAGATTGCACACATGACATTATTGCGCACACATAATTGCACACATGACTTAATTGCGCGCGTACACATTGCACACATAACATATTGCACACGTACACTTTGCACACATAACATTATTGCGCACATACATTTTGCACACATGACATTATTGCGCACATACACATTGCACACATAACATATTGCACACGTACACTTTGCACACATAACATTATTGCGCACATACATTTTGCACACATGACATTATTGCGCACATACACATTGCACACATGGCTATATTGCACACATAAAATAAAAAATCATATTAACACATTGCACACATGACGTATTGCACAACAACACTTTGCACACATAATATTATTGCACACATACACTTTGCACACATGATATTATTGCGCACATACACATTGCACACATGGCTATATTGGACACATAAAATAAAAAATCATATTAACACATTGCACACATGACGTATTGCACACGTACACTTTGCACACATGACATTATTGCGCACATACACTTTGCACACATGACATTATTGCGCACATACACATTGCACACATGACGTATTGCGCACATACACATTGCACACATGGCTATATTGCACACATAAAATAAAAAATCATATTAACACATTGCACACATGACGTATTGCACAACAACACTTTGCACACATAATATTATTGCACACATACACTTTGCACACATGACATTATTGCGCACATACACATTGCACACATGGCTATATTGGACACATAGAATAAAAAATCATATTAACACATTGCACACTTGACGTATTGCACCCGTACACTTTGCACACATGACATTATTGCGCACATACACTTTGCACACATGACATTATTGCGCACATACACATTGCACACATGGCTATATTGCACACATAAAATAAAAAATCATATTAACACATTGCACACATGACGTATTGCGCACATAGACATTGCACACATAAATTAAAAAATCATATTAACACATTGCACACATGACGTATTGTACACATACACTTTGCACACATGACATTATTGCGCACATACACATTGCACACATAATATTATTGCGCATATAAAATAAGAAAATCATATTAGCACATTGCACACATAACGTTATTGCACACATACACATTGCACACATGTTCATCCCAAGTCTTCAGGAGAACGGAAAAGTTAAAATAATGTCACTGTGATGTCATATTGACCAAACTAATGATTTTTCATCACGATTGAAATCTTGATTTTAGATGACTTAAAACAAATTTTATATGCTGACTTCTTTTTTTATATTATAATATTATAATATAATATTATAACTTTTGATTTTTAGATAATGTGGTATTCTAGACAACATGCATGTCTCAAATCTGGACAAATGACGTCATAAAGACATCATAAAGACATGTTGAAAACGTCTTATGATATAACGTCTTTAAGACGTTTTAGGCCGGTTTTCATAGGTTGGTATTCATAGTTGAATCTTATATTTAATCCCATCTTAAGTACGATCTTAAGATGTTATGAACCAATCACAGAGCCGTATTAGCATCTTAAGACATTACTTAAGACGGTCTTAAAATAAGAATTAGTCGGTTTTTATATTTAAAACCAGCGTCTTAAGTACAATCTTAAGATGTTATTAACCAATCACAGAACCGCATTCGCGTCTTAAGACATTACTTAAGACGGTCTGGAAATAAGATCCGACTATGAATACCGGCTTTAATAATGTCTGTTATTGGGAGTTTGGACCATAGATTTATATAGATATAAACCGACTTCTGCCGTAAAAGGCAGCGTGGGAACATGACGGCAGACATAGCCTCAATTGTAGTTATTTTTCTTTCTTCTGATTGCTTGGTAGGGATAGAAGTCTACATTAATAAAACTCTATAAGAGTCAGTATATACACGTCGTCCGCCATTTTGGTGCCAACCGCATGTGTGCGTATGTGCGAAAGGTTATATGTTTTTGTATACGTCAATACGCCTTTTAGAGCCAAAGCACATAACATGGCGTAGCGATATACGACGGTCGTAGTCCTCGACCTGACAAATCACGATACGCCAAAGCTTGTGCGTTACTTACGTCCACGACTACGACTGTCATATGTGCTTTGGCCCTTAGTCTCGCTATAATGAAATAGAGTAAACACAATGTGACTCCGACACTTAAAAAACGAATTCTGCTGCAGTTTGGTTTCCTTCTCTCTATTCTTCATGGGCCGGTCTATCTATATAATTCGATGGTTTAAACATTCTATTGATGATGCAAAGCATGCGCGAGCGCTCCTGGTGGCAAAATTTGAACTAGCTTAAAGTTGATACACTGGAGCTGATTGGAGAGACTTAACTTCTATAAATCCCAGTCTACAATAGGTGTTTTAAGCCTCAAGCCCGAAGAAATTGACCAATCAAAGTCAATTATTCTCCTTAAATTCAACTGTAATTGAACAATTTCTTAAGGCTTAGAGATTAAAACACCTATTGTAGACCGATACTGAGTCTTAAGTACAATGAGGACCAAAAATGAGTTCTTTTTTCAATGTAGATGAGCTACCTTTCAGCCAATTACGTGTCTAAAAATGATGCGCTTATTTACACTTATCTATATTGAAAAAGAACCCATTTTTGCTCCTCAATGTACATACGTCTCTCCAATCGGCTCCAATAGGCGTGTTCAGCAGACCAAGCAGCTCATTAGAAGTCGAACGTGATTGGCTCTTACTTTTAGAACTAACCAATCAACGCAGTGTTGATAAAACGAATTCAACAGTTATATCTGCTGAACGCGACCAATGGCTGCGTTTTGCCGAACCTTTGCTAATTAAGCAAAGCGTAGCAATTAAGTGTGATTGGTTGGATCCAAAGGTAAGAACCAATCATATTCAATTGCTACTTTGCACTAACGTTAGCAGAGGTTCGGCAAAACGCAGCCAATAGGCGCGTTCAGCAGATCAAGCCGCTCAGTAGCAGTCGAACGTGATTGGCTCTTACTTTTAGAACCAACCAATCAGCGCAGTGTGTTGATAAGACAAATTCAACAGTTGTGTCTGCTGAACGCGGCCATTGTGTCGACTTTACACTAGTTTAGATTTTGTCACCAGGAGCGCGCTCGCGCAGCGCTTTGTGTAAAGTCACTAGATTTATAAAGTTTCATAATCATCCGCCATTTTGGCTCCATCACACAAATAGCGTATATATATACGGGTACAATTTCATGATGACGTTGGATTCGAGCTTCAAATCTGGTCACGTGACTACGTTTGACGCTCTATCTGTGGAGGGGGCAATAGCATCAAACAGCCAGCATCCATGCTCGTTTGAACGTCTACGGAGTTATGGCTTATGCACACAGGACGCGGAAACGCTTGCCGCGCGGCAAGGAGCAATGCGGTAGCCAATCAACGTGTTGTTTTTCCGTAAGAACCAAAAGATAATACGTAAGACGTAAGCAATAAGACGTAAGCAATAAGTTATTTTTTAAACATGTTAACTGACTGTAATTAGAGAAGTTCTTGAGTTTCTAGAAATTCTCTATCTTGCAGCCAATTAACATGCTTAAAAAATTTGTCGTACACACATAAAATATCGGTCTTAGCATTAGCTTTATATGGGTAATGATGTAAACAATTATTATTTTGCTAATTTTACATGAGAAATGTTGACACTTCATTTGGACAATTTGTGTAAACATATTTATGCATCACTATATCGTCAAAAAACATGATCATGTTTTTTGATAGTGATGCATAGATATATTCAAGAATAATCGACTGTGGTTGGTCAATAACTTATTGCTTACGTCTTACTGCATACTCCTGCTGCCATTGTAGACGACACTTTACTGCTTAAGTTTTACTGCTTCTGTTTTTTTTATGTGCTAAGGCCCTTATAGCTCGTCTACAACAGCCGCAACAGTATGCAGTAAGAAGTAAGCAGTAAGCTGTTGACTAAAGGTGGAAGCACACACTTTTACATAACGCGTAATAGGTAAGCATAAGAAAATTGATTGATCCATACACATGTGCATAAGGAAATAGACCAATCAGTTTTCTTATGCTTACGTATTATGCGTATTATCCATAAAATTGCAACTTTAAGGTGCAATTTCAAGGACGCTAGGAACCAGCGGCGACGTCAAGAAAATGTAGTGGGGAGAAAAAGTTCAGACCGTCTCAGCTTTTTCAGCGTGCCGCGAAATTCAATAATCAACGATGAATGCCAATCGCAAGCGACGATTTCACGACGCGCACGTTTTGCCGCTTACTTCTCCCTTCATTAGACGAGCGGCAATTTGTCACGTGACTATATTTGCCGCTGGTTTCTAGCGTCCATGAAATTGCAACTTTATTTACTAAAATGAGCGTCGAACGTCAAAGCTAAACACAGTTTATTTTTTTTCATTCGACGCGGGAATTCAAAAATCTATCACGTGACCAGATTTTCATAAAATTGCACCTTGACCAATGAAATACGGACACATATTATAATGGCTTTTGCACACAGGACGCGGAAACGTTTGCCGCGCGGCAAAAAGTGACGCGATAGCCAATAAACTTTTGGTTCTTACGGAAAAACAACACGTTGATTGGCTACCGCGTTGCTCCTTGCCGCGCGGCAAGCGTTTCCGCGTGCTGTGTGCATAAGCCATAACTCCGTAAACGTTCAAACAAGCATGGATGCTGGCTGTTTGATGCTATTGCCCCCTCCACAGATAGAGCGTCAAACGTAGTCACGTGACCAGATTTGACGCTCGAATCCAACGTCATCATGAAATTGTACCCGTATATATATATATACGCTATTTGTGTGATGGAGCCAAAATGGCGGATGATTATGAAACTTTATAAATCTAGTGACTTTACACAAAGCGCTGCGCGAGCGCGCTCCTGGTGGCAAAATCTAAACTAGTGTAAAGTAGACACAATGGCCGCGTTCAGCAGACACAACTGTTGAATTCGTCTTATCAACACTCTGCGCTGATTGGTTGGTTCTAAAAGTAAGAGCCAATCACGTTCGACTGCTACTGAGCGGCTTGATCTGCTAAACGCGCCCATTGGCTGCGTTTTGCCGAACCTCTGCTAACGTTAGTGCAAAGTAGCAATTGAATATGATTGGTTTTTACCTTTGGATCCAACCAATCACACTTAATTGCTACGCTTTGCTTAATTAGCAAAGGTTCGGCAAAACGCAGCCATTGGTCGCGTTCAGCAGATATAACTGTTGAATTCGTTTTATCAACACTGCGTTGATTGGTTAGTTCTAAAAGTAAAAGTCAATCACGTTCGACTTCTAATGAGCTGCTTGGTCTGCTGAACACGCCTATTGGAGCCGATTGGAGAGACGTATGTACATTGAGGAGCAAAACTGGGTTCTTTTTCAATATAGATAAGTGTAAATAAGCGCATCATTTTTAGACACGTAATTGGCTGAAAGGTAGCTCATCTACATTGAAAAAGGAACTCATTTTTGGTCCTCATTGTACTTAAGACTCAGTATGGGTCTACAATAGGTGTTTTAATCTTTAAGCCTTAAGAAATTGTTCAATTACAGTTGAATTTGAGGAGAATAATTGACTTTGATTGGTCAATTTCTTCGGGCTTGAGGCTTAAAACACCTATTGTAGACTGGGATTTATAGAAGTTAAGTCTCTCCAATCAGCTCCAGTGTATCAACTTTAAGCTAGTTCAAATTTTGCCACCAGGAGCGCTCGCGCATGCTTTGCATCATCAATAGAATGTTTAAACTATCGAATTATTAAGAGACACGGTAGTGTCTCGCGCCAAGTACACGCGGAGCGAGACCGACCCGTGACTCTTTTACGCGACGCGACGGGTTGCGAGTACCCGAGATGTTGAGATCTCGATAACGAGTGAACGAATCAAGTTCTAAGTAGGCTTGATCGATAGCTTGGGGTCCAATTAGGGGGGGGGGGGTTTCTCTCATAATATTCCGCTACGTGCCCTACAAGCGGAGATATTGCGACGCAAAGTCCAAATGCGAAAATTTTTATTAAGATACTTGTACTTCTAACGCCGACGTCTGATATGATGACGTCATAATCAGAAACGTTACTTTCACTTTTTCGACACTGGCGGCTAGCGGCGTTAGTATCGCAGTGCAGTGCAGTGCAGACAGTGCGTTCGTTTAGCGCGCTGTCAGTCAGTTCATCAGTTAACCTATTTCGATCGATCGAGAGACACGGTAGAACGCGCGGAGCGAGACCGACCGTGACTTTTTACGCGACGCGACGATTAATTCAAGGTATTTAGTGAATCGGAGCTTTAGCTCTCTTCGACGAGCTGTAAACATATCAACGAATTCTATTTCTTTCCGCACGTATGTTCGACAAAAAGAAGAATGGCACTATAATAAACGGAATTCCAAGCTCTTTACAATTACATAAATTCTTGGCTCGGTGTATTTCGTGGCTTTGACCACGATAATTCGGGCAGTATACAAGAGAATGAGTTAAACGCAGCTCTAACACAAATGGGCTATAGGTAGGCCGAGAGGTAGGCTTAGTCCGGACTTCATTCAATTCCTTATAAAAAAGAGCGATCTTCGTGGTCATCAGTCCATTACTGTGGATCAGTTCATAGTATTGTGTGTTCGAATACAGAGGTTTACAGGTAATTAGAAATGTTTACATAAAAAGAAGAAAATTTTATGATAATTTTGATATCGTTTATTAATCTAATTAGAGGCCTAATTATAAACATCCGTACGTGCAATGGTTTGATAATATTTAGCATGATTTAAGCATGTTTCTTTAACAAAGATATGTTGTATGTTACAGAGGCATTTAGGACAAGAGACACAGATCAAACTGGATCGATTACTATTGGATTTGAAGAGTTTCTGGGAGTAGCTCGTAGCTGTAGCATATATTGTTTTCATATTTTTTTAATAACAATACAGTTAAAATATTTTTTACACTTGTGTATGCTGAAAAGCAATTATTATTATTTAACTTATGCTACAAGTGCTCTATTTTTCTATCTTAGAAGATAATAATGTAAAACGTGGGTTTAGACATGTAGGATCTTAGGCTTATGAGAGATTTGTTTGTTCTTGGAAATTTCTATTTTCTTCGCCACTAAGCTTTTAGTGAAGTTTATTTATGTTTAGTTATAATGATAAAATTAAGATTTTTAATATATGAGAAGTACTAAAATTATGCTTCCTGCCGATTCCGCTGATCAATACCTCAAATGACAATGAAACGCGTTTATTTTACATTCATGCACGTTAATTAGATTAACATTTAATGTGTTATATACGATAAAAGTTAAATGATTGGTGTATAATATTTTTACCATTTAAGTAACACTTGTACTATCCAAATTTTTTTACATTTATCATACGTGTTTATAATTACTATCTTTATAAAGATTTATTTACTAGTACAAAGTTTATAAATTTACTGTCTTTATGTGGAGATACAGATAGCTTTACCTGAAATACACATGAAAGTAAATAGGACTTGACATAAAGGGTTTTTTTTACACAGATTCTTTGAGAATAATGCAAATGTTTGTTTTTCAAATTTACGAGACTATAAAATTGTATTACTTCATATGAAACTGGCTCGGGAAAGAATACAAGAAAAATTGAACGATAATATTATATTATGTATAAACATGCTACAATGGCTGCGTTCAACAGAAAGAAATTATTTTAAAACTATTGTATATCGAAGGTACGCTGCATTAATGTTGAGATTAATGCAATAATTGGTTATCCTTGGTATTTGTAAAGAATCGAAACTAATAGTATAATTGTTTCGATTATGGTAGGCGTTATACCGAAATAAGAAATAGTAAACTATGCAGGAGCGTTGATCGATTATTTTGTCAGTGTAAATAATATCTTGATACTCGGATGCGCTCGCACGTGCAAATCGTCCTATTTCTCGATCTCTTCGTTTTTATGATCGCGTTTTACGTGCTCGAGTGTATTAAAAAAAATGAGAAAAAAATGACATAAAACATAAAAAAATGGCACAGTAGTTTCACGGGACCGCATCACACGGTAATCGAACAGCTTTTTATAATCGATATTCCTCACGTGCTCAGAGCGACGTGACCGAAAGGACGAAGTATAATCTCTAAGTACTATTATATCATCAACACGCTCATACAATGAGTCACAAAATTATTTATTTCTTAATTGCAAACTTCAAAAGATTGATACTCTTTTAGGATATAGGATATTTTATGGATATAATTTTATACTTGACAAGAATGCGTGGGATCAAATTCTTTCGCCATTGTTACATTAAAAATAACTTACAAAAATTACAGATTTATCGAGGTATTTATTTCACAAAAAACTAGTCCAGAAAAAATAATAAAGTACATGTATATAGTTTTCTAATTATAATCTTAAAATTATAAGTCAAGAGACACACGGTAGAGTGTCTCGCGCCATTAAACATGAGAAAATCTTATGATAAATAAATAATACTCGGTAAATAATACTCGGATGTGCTCGCACGTGCAAATCGTCGGCCTATTTCTCGATCTCTTGGTTTTTATGATCGCGTTTTACGTGCTCGATTGTATTAAATAAAATGAGAAAAAATGACATAAAACATAAAAAAATGGCACAGCAGTTTCACGGGACCGTATCGCACGGTAATCGAACAGTTTTTTATAATAATTAATCGATATTCCTCATGTGCTCGGAGCGACGTGACCGATCTCTCGAAAGAACGAAGTATAATCTCTAAGTACTATTATATCATTAGCACGCTTATACAATGAGTCACAAAATAATTTATTTCTCAATTGCAAAATAAAATAAAAAAATGTTTTCGTCATGAAACAAAAATGCATATTTTTATGATTAAAACTTTACTTAAAACTTAAAAGGCACTTTCCTGGAAGGATATAGTCGGATGGCGAAAGAGTTAATCGATATTTCGCGAGCGATTCACCAAGATACCAGACTTTACTAATTCGACATTTGTACTGCATTCTAAGGTACTTTGAGACCGCGAAATGAAAACGAGCGACATACGAGATAAACATCTCGTGGGTCGCAGAGACGCGAAACTTTGGCAAAAATAGCCGACTGACACCGGCACGCCCAGACAGCCACCATCCTGATGCTTCGTGAGCAACGACATCCTGCTGAATGTCTTGCTACACCTGTCGCAGGAATATATTTATTTCTTGACGTCGCTGTGGGTCTGTAGGTGAGCCCTGAGGTTGCTCCTATCGGCGAACGCGTGATTGCAGTGCTGACATCGGAACGGCTTCTCACCGGTGTGCGTCCGGATGTAACCCTGGAGCAGCCACGGCCTGGAGAACAATCAAAGTTTATATAGATCAGAGATGTGTGTGTGTATGTGTGTGTGTGTGTGTGTGTGTGTGTGTGTGTGTGTGTGTGTGTGTGCGCGCGCGTGTGTGTGCATGCGCACGCGTTTCAAACGATTAATGAGGCAAATTTCAAACGATTTACCTATAAATCTACCTATAAACTTGGTTTATAGGTTAAACGTTTGTATAACTGTTTTGCCGGTACCGCCGCGGCCGGCGTCGTATGATCCGTAGCCATGGCCACGGCTATATCCGTATGATCCGTAGCTATGTCCACTGCTATATTCGTAGCCACGGCCATGGCCATGGCCACGGCCACGGCCACGGCTACGTCCACTGCTATATCCACGATCGTATCCACGACCGCGGTATGACCCGCGAGATTTTCTGCTCTTCATTCATCTTCTAGCTGTAACAAAAAAAGAAATTATTTAACGATTATGATTGTTTGTTATTTACCGAGCAGACACAAGTTGTAAATATATATATATATATATATATATATATATATATATAATATTTTCTCCCCCCCCTCAACATTCTTGAAGCAATCTGTAAAAGAATAATATATATTTATGCAATATACAATATGTTTATACATAATATAACCAAGTGATTCGCGTTACGTTAAACAGCTCCTAGACGATCAATATTATTGTACAATTATATTGTACAATATTTCTAGATTGTGCAATAATATTCATTATCTAGGAGCTGCTTTAGTCGGATGTTTTAAAATATTTGGGCTATTTTTAAATAAAATATTCTCTTATTAACTAACTGTAATATATACATACAGATAATACAACACTCGTCTCCGTTCTGCTTGACTATGTGTTGCACATGAAACATTAAATAACTAAACTCGAATCACTTGAGATAAAACATAAAAGAAAGTAATACATTACTCACAGATTTTGCCTAAGAAAACAGTATAAACGGATGGTTGAAAAACACCGATAAATGATCGATTAAAATCCACTTTAACCAATCCGTTTGTTCAAAAAGCAAGCTGCAATTGAAAGACATGCTTCTAACACGCTTATTTAAATAATTAGAATATTTTGAAGAACGTAATGAGCAAGGGCCCGCAATCAAAGATTGAATATTGAAATAATTTTACTAGCAATTGTTAAAACGTCTTAATGACGTCTTTAAAACGTTATGTATCGCGATTTGAAATATTATGTTTACTGGATTAAGAAATATACCTATCAAGAGACACGGTAGTGTCTCGCGCCAAGTACACGCGAAGCGAGACCGCACCGTGACTCTTTTACGCGACGCGACGGGTTGCGAGTATACGAGATGTTGAGATCTCGATAACGAGTGAACGGATCAAGTTCTAATTAGGCTTGATCGATAGCTTGGGGTCCAATTAGGGGGGGGGTTTCTCTTATAATATTCCGCTACGTGCCCTACGAGCGGAGATATTGCGACGCAAAGTCCAAATGTCAAAAATTTTTTTTAAGATACTTTCTTCTACGTCAACCGCTCGCATTCATTATAACATACATGTAACAAACAGAGAACGTCACTTTCACTTTTTCGACACTGGCGGCTAGCAGCGTTAGTATCGCAGTGCAGTGCAGTGCAGTGCAGTGCAGACAAGTGTGTTCGTTTAGCGCGCTGTCAGAGTGTCAGTCAGTTCATCAGTTATAACCTATCTCGAGAGAGATACGGTAGTACGCGCGGAGCGAGACCGACCGTGACTCTTTACGCGACGCGACGATTAATTCAAGGTAATTGTTTTATGTAATTATCCTATAATTATCTTATTCTATATATTACTGTTATACTTGTACTATTTTATTTACTGTTTATACTACGTTTACGTGAGTGTTTATACATACATACAGGTTATAACCTATTATATTATTTTTTATATTGACAGCAGGGAGCTGATACTGAGATCAAGGAGCCTGTTCACACGAGGCGTTTCTGCCGCGCGATTGCGGCCGCGCGTTAACGTTTGCACGAGCCGCACGCTGTCGCGAGGTATAAGGTGCGACAACGCGCGCATACGCGCGTACGCGAAACGGCAGTAACACCGTAATCGTGCCGGCGATATACTGAATTGAAAATTGAATTGCTTCGTGCTTATCCCGAGATTTCGTATCCCTACATCGTGTTACCACCGCTGCCGGAAAAGAAGGTTCTCTACGCTTGGCAGAAAGTGACGACTGACACGTTCGATCCCGACTTCGTTGATCGCAGAAGAGCTGGACTCGAGGTACGTTTCCGATTTGCAATTATAACAGGTATATATTGACGGCAGGGAGCTGATGCCGAGGAGATCAATCCCGTTTACGCGCGAAGGAATTATCGTAAGTTATTTTATTATCGGTTCAACTTATTTTTTATTCTTTTTTAAGACAATTACCCGAAGGTGTCCAATGGGACTTTGATGTCGAGAATTGGCTAGATCCGTACTAGGTGTCACACTATGCGATGGACATCTTTGAGTATTTGAAAGAACGAGAACGCCTATTCCCCATCGGCAATTACATGGATCGGCAAGTATGCCTCTCGCCATGGCGAGGGGCGAGGGAATGGATGAGAGCGCTACTGGTCGATTGGATGGTCGAGGTGCAGGAGTCGTTTGAGTTGAATCACGAGACCTTATATCTGGCTGTAAAACTGGTCGATCTATACCTAACAAAGATGACAGTCGGGAAAGAGACTCTACAACTGCTGGGCGCTGCGAGTCTTTTCATAGCGAGCAAGTTTGACGTAAGTTTTATATAATAATATCTCTGCTACACAAATTTTTGCCTGATATTGTGCTCATGTCGAGCAGTAAACCCAATAACAAAAACTTATTTTATTCTTAACTTTAACTTTAGGAAAGAATACCACTAATGGTGGAAGATTTGTATATATGTAACGGCGCTTACACAAAAAGGGAGCTGATCAAAATGGAAATAAGTATTTTAAAAATAGTCAATTTTGACCTGGGAATACCTCTCTCTTACAGATTTCTTTGGCATTATGCCAGGGTAAGATATTCACAAAGTTAACAATTTATATCGGGTATCCAAGTAATTATTCTGTCCCAGGATTTAAATGAATTTTACATTATTTCTTCTATGAAATAATAATTTTTCAAAATTCTCCAATAAAATATCCGTCTTATTCAAATGGAATTTATATAAACGTATACTAATTCATCACTACTATCTGAAAATAGTGTGCCAAGGTGTCTATGCCCACGTCAACTCTGGCTCGGTACATACTGGAACATTCTCTGATGGATTATACAATGATCAGGTTTAGCGATAGTAAAATGGCAGCGGCGGCGTTGTTACTCGCGTTGCTAATGAAGGACTTGGGAGGATGGAATCCAACATTAGAATACTATAGCGGTTATAAACTTAACGACATAAGAGATATTTGCAATCTTTTAAACCAGAGCTTGCATAGGAAACACGAAGAAGCATTAAAGACTGTCCACAGCAAGTACAGCCACAAGTAAGTATTTTATATATTGAACATGTTACACTTTATATTTTTATATATATATATATATATACTAGCTGGTTACCCGGGCTTCGCCCCGGAGGACACGCCCTGAAAGACATATTTAATGAGACACGCAAATAGATGATAGCGTATATTTACATTTAACGCCAATAGATTTCCGCATCACCCTTGAGGTACTATTATAAATGCGTTTTTTTTTTAGTGGTTTCCCCAGTAGGCCTATTCCACTGTAAAGAAATCCGTGCTTTCTTCCCGTATTTAATTACTTTAAATACATGTCTCTCACAGACATGGTATCTCTTACAGACATGGTGTCTCTTACAGATATGGTGTTTCTTACAGACATGGTGTCTTTTACTCTCTCACCTTTTTTAAAATTAGGTCATTTTTTCCATAAAAATTAGCAAAATTATATAAACCTCTTTCACACATGTTTTTCTCCTTATTTGTTTTCTCAAACAGGCATGATGTCTTTCACATACATGTTTTTCTCTCTCATGCGAACATTATATTTTTTATCATAATTTTTTTTTAAAAATGCTCCAAAAATATCTACAACCTTTTTTTTCTATTTTAGAACTTCTTTGTATACCACATTAGTGGTTCTCCCCTCAGGCGCTAGTATCACAAGACTGTTTGGTGAGCTCACTCTCGAACATGCCACATAGAACTGCCCATGTGAGAAACAGTCTTCACTTAAATCAATTCCTGCTACTTTTAACGACTGCCCCTGGGACTTGTTGATAGTCATCGCAAAACAAACTTTGATAGGAAACTGCAACCTCTTAAACTCAAAAAGATACTCTGACGATATTAGTGGTATGCGTGGTATAAATACCGTCTCTCCCCGTGCACATCCGGTGAATATTGTGGCCTCGATAACATTTCTATGTAGAGCCTTCACTTGAAGCCTTGTGCCATTGCAAAGTTTTGGCGGATTCAAATTTCTCAACAACATCACTGGTGCCCCCACTTTAAGAAAAAGCTTATGGGCTGGTAAGCCAGGAGGGTTCATTGTGTTAAGAAACTCTACTGGGTAGTTGACCGCGTCATCCGTATCTACCACCGAGTCCACAGATCTGTAATTCATTTCTCCTTCCTCGAATGATTTAAGAAGAATGTTATTAATGACACCAGCTTTATCATTCCTAGGGGTCAGAATGGCACGCTCGCACAGCCAATCCATAGATTTTTCTTTGATATCCGCAATATCAGGGTATATCTTATTAATAAGACTCTCTAGGCTTTTTACTACTAAACCTAGATTTGCAGGAATAATCACTTTTCCTTCCATCTCAGGATACTCTCCATCTCCAATTTTTAATAGTAGTTTTGAAAATTGCCCTGCAAAAACATCACCTTTCAAGTGTACCCTCATGTTTTTCCTGATAGAGATTTTCCTGATAAGGGACCACAAATGTGATTTCTTTACACACGCCTTAACTTCGTCTGCTCGAGTTCCCCTTGGCACTACTGGCAAAGTCTGTCTGAAATCTCCAGCAAGCAGCACGGTCACTCCCCCCATTACTCCATCGTTACCCCTAATATCTTTGAGGGTTGTGCTCAATGCCTCAAAACCCCCCTTATGTGCCATGGTACTTTCATCCCAAACAATGAGCTTACAATCCCGTAGTACTTTAGCCATGTTACTTTGTTTTGAAATATTGCACAGAGGTATTTCTGTTTGAATTAAATTCAGAGGAAGCTTAAAAGCAGCGTGAGCGGTCCTCCCTCCCTCCAACAAAGTAGCAGCGATACCTGACGATGCAACAGCCAAGGCAATTCCACGTTCTCTCCTTACCCTCGCCAGAAGTAAGTTGATGAGGAAGGTTTTCCCAGTACCACCTGGAGCATCTAAGAAAAATACCTGACCATCTCCTGACTCTACGCTACTAAGAACCTGCCGATAGACAGCGAGTTGCTCATCTGTTAATAAACCCTCGTTATTCAATACCACTTCTTCCAAGGCATTTACATCGTAGTTTGTCTCCCTCAAATAGTCTCTGTTCCCCAATACCTCTCCAAACCTTTTTGGCTGAGGCAGGCCATACTGTTCCAACTCCTGTCCTCCCAAAGACATCACTGCGTCCTCAATCATTACCAGGCATCTGTTGTACACCTCATCTATCATGTTCTGCGCACTACCTTTCAACTCTCTCTCTACCTGTCGCATAATATCCTCTGAGAAGCTGTCTTTGTACTTTTCCCAAAGACTCAGAGGTTCACAAAGTTGGCAAAATGCCAACATCACTGTGAAAAGCTCCCTCAGCTTTAAAGGTGAATCACATAATGCAGCTTCCTCCAAGGTATTGTCCCATTGCTTGTCATCTTCCAATAAACCTAATGCCTTGCATGTAGACTGGAATGTGGAACAGAGGACACCATTCACAGTCCTCAGATCTAAAAAAGACGTTGGACCTCGAATCTCATGTAGCAACAAACGCAGATAATAACACTCAGTGTTGTTTGGATGGATGGTATACACTCTTCCCAGTACGTGGTCCTTCTTTATTCCTGACCAACCATCCACATCTTTCCCCCTCTTTCTTCTCTCGAACTTATTATTTTTCCACACATAGTATGAAGGAACCTCATAGTACAGGAGAGTTTTTGCAAATTCGTCAGTTTTGCAAAGTTCAAAAAAAGCCAATAGTGTTGTCTGAGGTGGGTTATTCATCCTCTCAATTAAGTTTGTAGAGTTGAAGTACACACGCTGACCATTTTCAAGGTGAACATTGAGATGGAAGACAGAGGGGTACCTCTCATGTATTGGGAACGCCAAGATTCTCCAAACCGCCTCTGAGCTACTGATGTACCGCCCACTCTCGTACATCTTCACCTCATCCTTCTCACTCTCCAGGGCAAAAACCGCCTGGTCACTTCCCTTGTTCACGTACTTGCAAATGTATTTAATAGACTTTACAGAATTGCATAATTCCACATTAATATGAGCATTAAAAATACGTAACAATACAGGGTTGTACGGCACCACCCAACGATTGTCCAGTTCTATTCCATTGATTTCTACGGTGTATCCACCATTAGCTGAAGACCTCCTCCGATACTGTGGGTATCCATCGCCTCCTGTCTGAGTGTCATTTTGAAATATTCGCGGATACCTCTTACTGCAGCTACCATCTTTCATGCAAGGCGAATTGTGGTTTAAGCCCCCGCATGGACCATGAATCATGTTGGCTTTAACGATATTGTGTAGAAGAGAGTCTTTTAAAGGATTAGGTATTTCCGCACAGATGACTTTGTCGATCATATCAGAGAAGATGCGCTGCTCTAGCCACAGCAATATGTGTATGTGAGGCAGACCTCGCTTTTGCCACTCCACAGAGTACATATAGCAACACACTTTTCCAAACAGACTACCTTTATTCAATAGAGCCATCATTTTCTTCACCTTAAGATGAAATACCCTTGCTATAATGTCGTGTCGATCGTGAGTTTTTTGCCCAGGCAATAATGCATCTGTTATATCCTTCCACTTTGGATTACAGGTAAAAGTGATAAACAAATCAGGACGGCCGTGGTAGCGAACGTATGTCATTGCGTCTTGTGTCCGCTCATGCATGTAGCGAGGTCCTCCAGTGAAAGATGACGGAAGCACCACCATTTTACCCAGCTGAGAAACGTCAGCATCCTGCCTTCCCACGGCATCCCTCAGGTGAATGTAGCTTTCTGCCCTAAGCTGCGCCTGGTTGTTCCTAATATAGTTCAACCTTTCTGTCTCTATTTTGGCGTACATGTCAACCAGAAACTGACTAAAAAGAGAACGGAAGTACACTAAGTGGTTAACTTCCCCTTCTCTAATCATAATTCGATATGAGTAAAAGCTCGCTGCGGAAACTAAATTCTTATGTTGCAACTTGGTCTGATGGTCTCGCTGAGGAATGGCAATCGAGTATCCATCCTCGCCACGGCAAAACATGAGCGGGTACTGCAAGGCGTCGTACGACCGGTGAACCTCGCTGATGCGCCGCAGTTTGTTATCGTGGCTCTGCAGCACGATGTCTCGCTTGTTGAATTCCTGACCCACAATCACCAGAGCTACCTCATTTGCTATTGGTGCGTTAAAGCAACCTCTATGAGCGTCATCTGGTTTTCTGTCTGCATGGATAACAACTTCAAACTTTTTGCAATTTGGAGATACCTTATCCAAAGTGGTTTTCAGGTCCTTTATATAGGTGTTGACGTCATGTAGCATTCTCTGTAGTTCTTTGACTAATCCCTGTTTGACATCTGAAAAATTGCTACATCTTAAACGCACTTCCCTGTCATCCTCTCCCACAAAATAAATTTGAAGAAATTGAGCTTCCTGTTCAGGTAATGGCAGCAGACTTCCTACCAAGTGATATACCTGCCCCTGAACTTTAAAGGTCGGTATAAAGCCATCTTGTAGAACCTGCTTACCGCCGAATGATGTCATACTAAAGCAACCATTGTACTTTCTAATATTGTTCATAAAGTGAACGTGCTCTGGATGTCTGCCCATTACCAAACTATATAGAGGCTCGGGCAGAGGTTCTAAGGGTGCAAGTTGCACCTTTCCAGCGCTGCAACACATGCCAGGGGATTCTTCCTGCCATTTAAGAGCATTGCAATATTTGCACTTGTGACTCATGGTTCCCAAAGCTATAGTGCTCTCTGTCTCATAAGCCACGTCTGGATCATATGCCATACCTGAATGAGCTTTAACCGTCCACGGAAGTATTCGCCTTTCTACTCTTCTTCCAGGATTACTTTGTTCATATCGAGACTCTGCCTCTCTGTGCACCTCAGGATTATTTTTTTGGTACCTAGTCACTGCTGTTCTGTGCATTTCTGGATTTTTTTGTTGGTACCTAGTCACTGCTATTCTGTGCATTTCTGGATTTTTTTGTTGGTACCTAGTCACTGCTGTTCTGTGCATTTCTGGATTTTTTTGTTGATACCTAGTCACTGCTGTTCTGTGCATTTCTGGATTTTTTTGTTGGTACCTAGTCACTGCTGTTCTGTGCATTTCTGGATTTTTTTGTTGATACCTAGTCACTGCTGTTCTGTGCATTTCTGGATTTTTTTGTTGGTACCTAGTCACTGCTGTTCTGTGCATTTCTGGATTTTTTTGTTGGTACCTAGTCACTGCTGTTCTGTGCATTTCTGGATTTTTTTGTTGATACCTAGTCACTGCTGTTCTGTGCATTTCTGGATTTTTTTGTTGGTACCTAGTCACTGCTGTTCTGTGCATTTCTGGATTTTTTTGTTGGTACCTAGTCACTGCTGTTCTGTGCATTTCTGGATTTTTTTGTTGATACCTAGTCACTGCTGTTCTGTGCATTTCTGGATTTTTTTGTTGATACCTAGTCACCGCTGTTCTGTGCATTTCTGGATTTTTTTGTTGGTACCTAGTCACTGCTGTTCTGTGCACCTCAGGGTTATTCTGTGCATATTTTTTGGACGCATTTATAAGTTGCTTCCTCCTTTTGACATTAGTGTATCTCTTTCGTCGTTTTACATGAGCCTCATTAGGAATAGGAATAAGTATATGCTTTGAGAGGTGTGAGTTTGAGTCAGGCTGAGAGAAGGACGGTTTGTTGTTCTCTTCATCAGGTTTACGTTGTTCGTACGCATCAAAATGTCCCTTAGAAATATCTTGTGTGAAACGTATTCTCCTAACAGGGTTACCTTCCTCACCGAAACTCTCATAGAG
Source organism: Temnothorax americanus (assembly GCF_048541705.1). Taxonomy (NCBI): domain Eukaryota; kingdom Metazoa; phylum Arthropoda; class Insecta; order Hymenoptera; family Formicidae; genus Temnothorax; species Temnothorax americanus. Next base: position 4,472 of record NW_027509798.1, on the reverse strand, counting down.
CTTACCATTACGGTAAACCTCAAAAACAAACCCGAAAAGTTGCCCAGCCGCCACCAACTCGCATAAACCACCATAAGTAAAGGGTTTCGACATTTCATCGAGATACTCGCTAGAACTATTGTAATTGTTCCCCAAGCTGTCGTGGGACATAATTGAAAATTCCTCCCAATTATCCACCACATGACTCACGATTATCTCACGCACATCCCTCGCCATTAACTGTGTGTTATACATGAGATAGGAGAGGGCCCGGAAAAGGCAAGCTCCATCCCCTATAATGGGGACAATAGTGTAAGGTACCATCTCCCCATTAACATTTAAAAAATCGATTGCCATCCCGATTTAATTAAAAGTGACAAAGCGCTCTCAAAAATTAAATAATTAAAAGTGACAAAAGCGCTCTCAAAAATTAAATTATTTTTCCTTAAATCTATATCTATAAAGAAAAGATATTTAACGGCAGGAAAAGGGTCAATAAATCTAAATCGATACTATTGCCTTTCCTTCTTTATTAGAAACTAACTAATTACCTGATTAACTGCAAACACGAAATTAACGTAAAAGATACTTTACAGTTTTCTCCTTCTCTCTCTTTCTCTTTCTCTTTCTCCCTCTCTCTCTCTCTCTCTCTCTCTCTCTCTCTCTCTCTCTCTCTGTCTTTCTCTCTTTCTTTTTCTGTCTGTCTAAATTAAACAGATAACGATTATTAAAACATAATAATTTCAGGAATGTAAATATTATGTTAAGCTATGACAACAATTCTAATAATTAAATATAGTATGTTGAATCATAATATTTACATAAATAAAAATTCACAAACGAAATACCCTCTAGGTGCACCAACCAACAATGGCTAGGTATCAACAAAATAACCTTCTTATTAAAACGTAATAATTTCATGATTTTTAATATTATGTTGTTATGATAGTAAGTTACTGAATTAAATATAGTATGTTGAAACATAATAATTAAAGGAATAGAAATTCACAAATTAATCTATCTATATCTATATCCAGTTTCATTGCTTAAAATAATACAGATAATAATTTATGATTTCTTTAAAGTAAATTTTAAAATATATGTTATATTTATTTTATCGGTTTAGATTTATTGGCCCTTTTCCTGCCGTTAAATATCTTTGCTTTATAGATATAGATTTTTAAAAAAGTAATTTAAAAAAAAAAGTAATAACTCTCTCTCTCTCTCTCTCTCTCTGTTTATTTTTCTCTCTCTTTCTTTCTTTCATTAATTTTATTAATTATGCAAATCTATCTCAAATAAATATATTTTACTCTTTATTAAATGTATGCTTTTTTAATGGTTAACATTAATAAAAATGTCCCAAATTATTTAAGTTTTCATCTTTTAAATTTACCACGTATATAACTTTACCTGTTTAAAAAATTTTTCTCTTCGTCTTTCTCTTCTTCAAAAAATACAGTTCCTCTAATAGTTTTACTTTAAAAAATTATCTTTCAATCTCACTTTCGAATAATTTATTTCTTCTTCCTTCCTTCCAATTCGACTCTCAATATCTTTAAAGAATAAAGAAAACTATATAAAGGCTATAATAAACGTTCATACATACACACAAACACACACACACACTCTCTCTCTCTCTCTTTTTCTCTCTCTAACATTAATTACGTTTTTTTTATAAATTTCCTGTCTTTCAAAACATATTACCACTTACTCTGTTCTCTCCCTTCCTTTCGTCTTCTTCTTCTCCTTACAAAGACACTATCTCCCTCTCTTTCTCTCTCTCTCTCTCTCTCTCTCTCTCTCTCTCTCTCTCTCTCTCGAACTTTCTTCAGCAATGATTACGTTAAGTTTTTTAAATTTGTAGTGTTCGAGGCAAACCTCGCAAGATGATAAATATATTTGAAGCATGCCACATATAAAACAGAAGAATGAGTTATCAATTATTTCCATTTATATAAGTGAATACATTGCTTAATTAAATTCGAGATATTCAATTAAAAAGATTTTAAAGAAATGATATATTTTTATAAAATAAAATTTAATTTATTTAACTTTTGATATTAAATTTTTTTTCCTCAGAACTCTGGTGTAAATATTAAATTTTTTGAAATATTTTCTCCTGGAATTAATGTTGGACATATTGATCATTTTCTAAAATCAAAAAATATTTTCATAAAAAATAAAGTTTTTTCTGGACGTTGATGAGTCAGTCAGTCAGGACAGTCGTGAAAACACATTTTACCCCTTTTCACCCCCTTATTTCTTCAGTCAGTCAGGACAGTCATACTTTTGGTAAAAATTATTTGAAAAAATTTCGATACCGGCTTCCAAAAAATCGGTAACGAAAAATTATACATTTCACAGTACTCCTCGGAAAATAATTGAAAAAATTTTGATACCGGCTTCCAAAAGATCGGTAACGAAAAATTATACATTTCATAGTAGAAAAATTATACATTTCATAGTACTCCTCGGAAAATTCTATCCCTGTTTGATCTATAATTTGTTGAGATTTGATCAATTATTTTTCGAAAAATAGGAAAAATTAAAAAAATCGGTTTCCAGAAAATCGATAACAAAAAACTATACACATAGTGGCACTCCCCGGAAAATTCTACCCCTATTTCATATACTTTTGGTAAAAATTCGGTTCAGGGGTTTGGGCTGGGCGTTGATGAGTCAGTCAGTCAGTCAGTCAAAACAATCGTGAAAAAAACACATTTTACCTCTTTTCACCCCCTTAGGGGTGGAATTTCTAAAAATCCTTTCTTAGTGGATGCTTACGTCATGAGAGGAATACACCCTCCAAATTTCAAGTCTCTAGGTTCAGGGGTTTGGCCTGGGCGTTGATGAGTCAGTCAGTCAGTCAGTCAATCAGTCAGTCAGTCAGTCAGTCAGTCAGTCAGTCAGTCAGGACATCTTCCTTTATAGATATAGATATATAATACACGTTATAATTTATATATACATATATTGAAACATATTTTCGTGAATAACCAATGTTTATTCAATTTTATTTGTATTCTAGGATTTTCTTTGAAGTAGCAAAGCTGCCCCTAAAAGAGACTTTAGACATATAAATAGAAAGAGTACTGAAGTAACTTGTAAGTCAAAAAAAGTGCTCCAAATTCAATATATAAATACAGGCAGATGAATCATCTTGATAACAAGGCATTAGAAATTAAGACTAGTCGCGTATCGAATTGTTGGACAACCTAGACATTAGTTAAGTGATCGTTAGCATGCGAATAGCGGCGCTACTCTCTAAATTGTATAATGCGTGAAACAAAGGCGTAAAAAACGTAAAAAATCTCGAATGCATGTTAAAAAGTTTTGTCGCGAAATGTTCCTGAGGTAAGGAAATTCATCTACATATACGGTAAAAAACGGTACGTTTCTGTGAATACAGTATTTCCTTTTATTCTACTATTGTTCGTACATAACTACATCTCCAATGATCTCTGTCGTTATCACGGAACAATTGTTGCAAATCGCGTATAATGTTTCTACCTACTTTTAGAGAAGGAAGAAATAGACTTTATAAAGAAAAGAAGGGAGAGTTATTTAATGAAGAAAAAGATATGAAAAGTTTATTCCTTTTAATTGCATTATAACTTACATGCATTCCATGAGCGTCGGGGAAGAAGTAGAGGTACAGATATATATTTGAGCGTAAAATACGTAGAATTAGTATATTATTGTTAGAAACATCCTAAAGTGAGATAGAAAGACAATTTATGTCTATTATTGTATAATTATTGTCGATGACAGCTTACACTTGAGTGTTGTTATTTTTACCTCGATATGCATCGAACACCAATCGATTTCGCTTATAATAAAGAATCTTCCCTTGCCACTGACATTTTTATTTATCCTATCGCTAACTTATATATTTAAAAAGAACTTAAAATTAATTTCTTGTACGCGTAGATATATATATATTAAATTTTTAAACACGTTCGCTTTCGTACACCAATCAACGTCATCGTAGAAAAAAAAGTAGTAGGTATCGACGGTCATGAAAAAAACTATGATCTTGTGATCGACGGTCGCGAGACCAGTGATCTCGCGATCGACGGTCCTGAGAACTATGATCTCGAGACCGACGGTCGCGAGACCAGTGATCTCGCGATCGACGGTCCTGAGAATTATGATCTCGTGATCGACGGTCGCGAGACCAGTGATCTCGCGATTGCCGGTCCTGAGAACTATGATCTCGTGAGCGACGGTCGCGAGACCAGTGATCTCGCAATCGCCGGTCCTGAGAACTATGATCTCGTGATCGACGGTCGCGAGGCAAGTGATCTCGCGATCGACGGTCCTGATCCTGAATTGGCGATCGACGGTCCTGATCCTGAATTGGCGATCGACGGTCCTGATCCTGAATTGGCGATCGACGGTTCTGATCCTGAATTGGCAATCGACGGTCCTGATCCTGATCCTGAATTGGCGATCGACGGTCCTGATTCTGAATTGGCGAATTCATTCCG